>NC_139971.1:44970953-45018453 GCF_963993115.1 Abramis brama
TTGAAGTGGATATGACAGCAATGGCAGTGAAAGAGTCGATATTTCTCCTGCTGGTGTTGTTTTGCTCTCAGGTAAGCGGAGGAAATGAGTCTGAAAGCCTGAAGCGCCATTAATGAGTGAATCAACGCGTGTTTGTGTGAATCAACGAGTGTTTAAGTGAATTAGCGAGTGTTTGTGTGAATCAACGAGTGTTTAAGTGAATCAACGAGTGTTTGTGTGAATCAACGAGTGTTTGTGTGAATCAACGAGTGTTTGTGTGAATCAGCGAGTGTTTGTGTGAATCAACGAGTGTTTGTGTGAATCAACGAGTGTTTAAGTGAATCAGCGAGTGTTTGTGTGAATCAACGAGTGTTTGTGTGAATCAACTAGTGTTTGTGTGAATCAACGAGTGTTTGTGTGAATCGGCGAGTGTTTGAGTGAATCGGCGAGTGTTTGAGTGAATCGGCGAGTGTTTGTGTGAATCAACGAGTGTTTGTGTGAATCAACGAGTGTTTGTGTGAATCAACGAGTGTTTAAGTGAATCAGCGAGTGTTTGTGTGAATCAACGAGTGTTTAAGTGAATCAGCGAGTGTTTGTGTGAATCAACGCGTGTTTGTGTGAATCAACGAGTGTTTGTGTGAATCAACGAGTGTTTAAGTGAATCGGCGAGTGTTTGTGTGAATCAACGAGTGTTTAAGTGAATCGGCGAGTGTTTGTGTGAATCAACGAGTGTTTGTGTGAATCAACGAGTGTTTAAGTGAATCGGCGAGTGTTTGTGTGAATCAACGAGTGTTTAAGTGAATCGGCGAGTGTTTGAGTGAATCGGCGAGTGTATAAGTGAATCAGCGAGTGTTTGTGTGAATCGGCGAGTGTTTGTGTGAATCAACGCGTGTTTGAGTGAATCTGCGAGTGTTTGTGTGAATCAACGCGTGTTTAAGTGAATCGGCGAGTGTTTGTGTGAATCAACGAGTGTTTAAGTGAATCGGCGAGTGTTTGTGTGAATCAACGCGTGTTTAAGTGAATCGGCGAGTGTTTGAGTGAATCAGCGAGTGTATAAGTGAATCAGCGAGTGTTTGTGTGAATCGGCGAGTGTTTGTGTGAATCGGCGAGTGTTTGTGTGAATCAACGCGTGTTTAAGTGAATCTGCGAGTGTTTGAGTGAATCGGCGAGTGTTTAAGTGAATCAGCGAGTGTTTGTGTGAATCGGCGAGTGTTTGTGTGAATCGGCGAGTGTTTGTGTGAATCGGCGAGTGTTTGAGTGAATCAACGCGTGTTTAAGTGAATCAGCGAGTGTTTGAGTGAATCGGCGAGTGTTTAAGTGAATCGGCGAGTGTTTAAGTGAATCGGCGAGTGTTTGTGTGAATCGGCAAGTGTTTGTGTGAATCAACGCGTGTTTAAGTGAATCAGCGAGTGTTTGTGTGAATCAACGCGTGTTTAAGTGAATCTGCGAGTGTTTGAGTGAATCGGCGAGTGTTTAAGTGAATCAGCGAGTGTTTGTGTGAATCAGCGAGTGTTTGTGTGAATCGGCGAGTGTTTGAGTGAATCAACGAGTGTTTGAGTGAATCAGCGAGTGTTTGTGTGAATCAACGCGTGTTTGTGTGAATCAACGAGTGTTTGTGTGAATCAACGAGTGTTTAAGTGAATCGGCGAGTGTTTGTGTGAATCAACGAGTGTTTAAGTGAATCGGCGAGTGTTTGTGTGAATCAACGAGTGTTTGTGTGAATCAACGAGTGTTTAAGTGAATCGGCGAGTGTTTGTGTGAATCAACGAGTGTTTAAGTGAATCGGCGAGTGTTTGAGTGAATCGGCGAGTGTATAAGTGAATCAGCGAGTGTTTGTGTGAATCGGCGAGTGTTTGTGTGAATCAACGCGTGTTTGAGTGAATCTGCGAGTGTTTGTGTGAATCAACGCGTGTTTAAGTGAATCGGCGAGTGTTTGTGTGAATCAACGAGTGTTTAAGTGAATCGGCGAGTGTTTGTGTGAATCAACGCGTGTTTAAGTGAATCGGCGAGTGTTTGAGTGAATCAGCGAGTGTATAAGTGAATCAGCGAGTGTTTGTGTGAATCGGCGAGTGTTTGTGTGAATCGGCGAGTGTTTGTGTGAATCAACGCGTGTTTAAGTGAATCTGCGAGTGTTTGAGTGAATCGGCGAGTGTTTAAGTGAATCAGCGAGTGTTTGTGTGAATCGGCGAGTGTTTGTGTGAATCGGCGAGTGTTTGTGTGAATCGGCGAGTGTTTGAGTGAATCAACGCGTGTTTAAGTGAATCAGCGAGTGTTTGAGTGAATCGGCGAGTGTTTAAGTGAATCGGCGAGTGTTTAAGTGAATCGGCGAGTGTTTGTGTGAATCGGCAAGTGTTTGTGTGAATCAACGCGTGTTTAAGTGAATCAGCGAGTGTTTGTGTGAATCAACGCGTGTTTAAGTGAATCTGCGAGTGTTTGAGTGAATCGGCGAGTGTTTAAGTGAATCAGCGAGTGTTTGTGTGAATCAGCGAGTGTTTGTGTGAATCGGCGAGTGTTTGAGTGAATCAACGCGTGTTTAAGTGAATCAGCGAGTGTTTGAGTGAATCGGTGAGTGTTTGAGTGAATCGGCGAGTGTTTAAGTGAATCAGCGAGTGTTTGTGTGAATCAACGAGTGTTTGTGTGAATCAACGAGTGTTTAAGTGAATCAGCGAGTGTTTGTGTGAATCAACGAGTGTTTGTGTGAATCAACGAGTGTTTGTGTGAATCGGCGAGTGTTTGAGTGAATCGGCGAGTGTTTGAGTGAATCAGCGAGTGTATAAGTGAATCAGCGAGTGTTTGTGTGAATCGGCGAGTGTTTGTGTGAATCGGCGAGTGTTTGTGTGAATCGGCGAGTGTTTGTGTGAATCAACGCGTGTTTAAGTGAATCAGCGAGTGTTTGTGTGAATCAACGCGTGTTTAAGTGAATCTGCGAGTGTTTGAGTGAATCGGCGAGTGTTTAAGTGAATCAGCGAGTGTTTGTGTGAATCAGCGAGTGTTTGTGTGAATCGGCGAGTGTTTGAGTGAATCAACGCGTGTTTAAGTGAATCAGCGAGTGTTTGAGTGAATCGGCGAGTGTTTGAGTGAATCGGCGAGTGTTTGAGTGAATCGGCGAGTGTTTAAGTGAATCAGCGAGTGTTTGTGTGAATCGGCGAGTGTTTGAGTGAATCGGCGAGTGTTTGTGTGAATCGGCGAGTGTTTGAGTGAATCGGCGAGTGTTTGAGTGAATCGGCGAGTGTTTGAGTGAATCAGCGAGTGTTTGTGTGTTTCTCTGACAGATCGCCAGTCAGGAGGCAATTCTGCGTGCGTCTAATGGATCTGCATTCAGAGAATACTGTCTGGTGTTCAACTCGTCCTGGAGCAACATCTCCGACAGCCTGAGAGCAGCGGTGAGAGAGTCAGGCTCAGGCCAGGAAAGATTCATTCCCAAATTCTGTTTTGAGTTTTTCGGAACTACGTTTTAATGGTTACATTTTAGCAATCAAAAAGATTATTAATTTGAAATCATGATTTTTTTTTTTTTACAATAACAGGGCTTTATGTGTAGGGTTGAGAATCGAAAATTTATTCCAATTCTGTAAATTAATACTTCCAGGACAGGAATCAGATACTTGCTTTAAAATTAACATTTCGATTCCTCTTATCGATTCCTTTGTGAGCATTTCAATATGACTTTAAATCATTCAAGCGTGAGAGACTCTGTTTTCTCTTGTGTATCAGTATATTGGATCTGTGCAGCTCTTAAAGTGACAGCAGTCTAATATTCCTGCAGCCGTCTCTATAATAACACTAATCAAACAACAAAAGAAAATTTGTTTGTTCTAGACTGAATAACTTTTGTAACTATATTTGTAATGTGTATTTTATTTAAAAACTGAGTGTTATTTTAAATTTGATTACAGTTTCTGTCCCTGAATTCCTGAAAATCTTAAAACACTGTTTATTACAATTGTATCTTTTCTCAGTTGTGTCTATTTGTTGTGATTGCTAATTTTTTATTTGTTCTTTTTTAATTACTGAGTGTTTACTTGTCTTTAATAATGCTTGAAATGTATATTAGTTAGGCTTGTTGTTTTTCTATGGTATTTTTAAACCACAAGCAAAGTGTTCTTTAGCCTGTTGATTTTTGTTCATGATTTTCAGCTACAATTAAATGTTTTGCAATGAGACTAAATGTGAATGATATCTAAGTTTTTTTTTTCTTATTGGAATTGAAATTAGGAAACAATAAGAATTGGAATCAATAAACAGAATCGAAATAGGAATCGGAATCGTTAAAATTCAAACGATACCCAGTCCTTCTTATGTGAGTACTACAAATCTGTCAGTTGACTTGCTCAACTCTGTGTGTGTGTGTGGCGTGTGGGGTGTGGTGTGGTGTGTGTGTGGTGTGTTTGTAGGTGGGGTATCCTCTGGTAGACCTGACATCCACTCAGCTGTGTTCTGTGGGCCAAGTGATCCCGGGCTCGTTGAAGGGTCAGGCTGTGGTCGTGATGCGTGGAGGCTGTGATTTCAGTCAGAAAGCTCTGGTTGCTCAGGATCTGGGTGCGTCTGTGCTTCTGATCGCCAGCAACACAACTCTGGTAAGAGCTGATGATCGTTTCAGCACAAACACCAGTGTGAATCCTCACAAACACCAGTGTGAATCCTCAGTGTGTGAACATGATCTTACCAGGTGTCGCCGTCAGCCAACGACTCTGAGTACAACAAGGTGAAGATTCCTCTGGCCCTGCTGAGATACCGGGACCTCCTGGACGCGCTGCAGGTGAAGATGAGACAGTGTGTGTGCGAGAGTGTGTGTGCGAGAGTGTGAGTGCGAGAGTGTGAGTGCGAGAGTGTGAGTGCGAGAGTGTGAGTGCGAGAGTGTGAGTGCGAGAGTGTGAGTGCGAGAGTGTGAGTGCGAGAGTGTGAGTGCGAGAGTGTGAGTGCGAGAGTGTGAGTGCGAGAGTGTGAGTGCGAGAGTGTGAGTGCGAGAGTGTGAGTGCGAGAGTGTGAGTGCGAGAGTGTGAGTGCGAGAGTGTGAGTGCGAGTGCGAGTGCGAGAGTGCGAGTGCGAGTGCGAGTGCGAGTGCGAGAGTGCGAGTGTGAGTGCGAGAGTGAGTGTGAGTGTGAGTGTGAGTGTGAGAGCGAGAGCGAGAGCGAGAGCGCGAGTGCGAGTGCGAGTGCGAGAGTGCGAGTGCTAGAGTACGAGTGCGAGAGTGCGAGTGCGAGAGAGCGCGAGTGCGAGTGCGCGAGTGCGAGAGCGCGAGTGCGAGAGAGTGAGTGCGAGTGCGAGTGCGAGAGTGAGAGTGAGAGTGCGAGTGCGAGTGCGAGAGCGAGAGTGCGAGAGCGAGAGTGCGCGTGCTAGAGTGCGAGTGCTAGAGTGCGAGTGCGAGTGCGCGAGAGTGCGAGTGCGCGAGAGTGCGAGTGCGCGAGAGTGCGAGTGCGCGAGAGTGCGAGTGCGCGAGTGCGAGAGTGCGAGTGTGAGTGCGAGAGTGCGAGAGTGCGAGTGCGAGAGTGCGAGAGCGCGAGTGCGAGTGCGAGAGTGCGAGTGTGAGTGCGAGAGTGTGAGTGCGAGAGTGAGAGTGCGAGTGCGAGAGTGAGAGAGAGCGAGTGCGAGAGTGCGAGAGTGCGAGAGCGCGAGTGCGAGTGCGAGAGTGCGAGTGCGAGTGTGAGTGTGAGTGCGAGAGTGCGAGTGCGAGAGTGCGAGTGCGAGTGCGAGTGCGAGAGTGCGAGTGCGAGTGCGAGAGTGCGAGTGCGAGAGTGCGAGTGCGAGAGTGAGAGTGCGAGAGTGAGAGAGCGAGTGAGTGCGAGAGAGTGAGTGAGTGCGAGAGTGAGAGAGAGAGTGATCAAGTTTTGTTCTCATCTGATAGTGCCAGTGGTTCAGTTCTAATAATACTGAATATTAACGTGTGTGTGTGTGTGTCAGGTGTTTCCTCAGGGAATGGAGGTGAGGTTATACGCTCCCCCTGTGCCTGCGTTTGACGCCAGCATCATCATCATGTTACTGATCGCTGTGTTCACGGTGACCATGGGCGGGTTCTGGAGCGGAGCGGCCGAGAAGTGAGTGACATCCCCGGTTCAGGCCAGTGCACGTGTCATGTGACACTAGTGTTGACGTGAGTGTGTGTGTGTGCAGAGCGAAGCAAACGGCGGGCCCGTCGTCAGAGGTGTGTGAGGGTCGGGCCGACAGCGGTGAACTCTCGCTCTACTCTCCGCTGAAGGTGCTGATATTCGTGGCCATGATGTGTGTGATGCTCGTGCTCATGTACTTCTTCTACAAGTGGTTGGGTGAGTCACACACACACACACACACACACACACACAGGAACGTGACTGAGATGTAGTTTATGTGATCATCGTCATATTCTGCCTGGCGTCAGCTTCTTTGTGAATCAGCGAGTGTGTGTGTGTGTGTGTGTGTGTGTGTGTGTGTGTGTGTGTGTGAGTGGAGTCAGCTTTATTTCTACAGCACTTTATACAGCACAGATTGTAAAATAAAGCTTTACAGTAATAAACAGGAAATTAACAGAACCTTCATCAAATATAATTCAGATTCAGCTGTAAAGCAGCTCTACAGACGACAATAAAGTCATAATTCAGATCAACAAGTTTTGTTCTCACCTGTTAGTGTCAGTGCAATCAGATCAATAATAATCCTGAATATTAACAGCCTGGAAGAGCTTCGGCTTCAGGAACGTGACTGAGATGTAGTGTGTTTCTCCTGTAGTTTATGTGATTATCGTCATATTCTGCCTGGCGTCAGCATCGGCGCTCTATAACTGTCTGGATTCCCTGATGACGGCTGTGGGCTGCGGGACGCTCAGGTGAACACACACACACACACACACACACACACACACACACACGTATTCACTGAAGTATGCTTCATCAATTACGCTGCTGTATTCTATGAATAAAGCAGTGTAATTGATATGTACTACAACTGTATTACAAAATACTTTTTTACATTCAAGACAAACATGAGGAAGCCTCACAGATGATGATGAACGTCAAGTGTTGATGAAATGATGATGAACCAAGAATGATAACTGTAACAGTAACTATAACAGACTGCAACGTTAATTGTAATAATAACTATAATGATAACGATAACTGTAGTGATAACTTTAATAATAACTAACTATAATGGTTACTATAACATTAACTGCAATGATAATTGTAACAATAGCTATAACGATAACTGTAACTATGTTACTATAACAGTAACTGTAACAATAACTATGATAACTGTAACATTACTATAACAGTAACTAATAATAACTGTGATAGCTGCAAGTATAACGGTTACTGTAACGGTAACTATAGCAATAGCTGTAACTATAACAGTGACTGATGCGGCGGGACAGAATCTCGAGTTCTACTCGAAGCCTAAACTCTTTTCTTTGAAGTGAAACTGAAACTGGTTGCGTGTGTAAAATGAGCTTTACAAATAAACTTGAGCTCACATTCCTCTCTCGTTCAACACAAACACAAACGTGCATGTTTCGCTTGCTTGACATTAATTGGATTATATAAGTCGCAGCATGTCTCAGATGAACTAGTATGAACACAGCTGTAACTCTACACCGTCCAGCTGTTGTCATGGTTACCACTCTGTTATTGGAGGATTATGATCTCTGTGTGTGTGTTTTCCAGCGTGTCCTGCCGTGAGAGAAGTGTGTCTGTGCGGTCGCTGCTGCTCGCCGCTGTCTGCATTACACTGGCTGTGATCTGGGGCGTGTACAGGAACGAGGACAGGTGATACACTCACTCACTCACACTCTCTCTCTCTCTCACACACACACACACACACTCAGCATCAGATCGTCCAACTACACTCAGCAGTTTTTAATCAAGAGATTTTTTTCTTCCGCTTCATGGTTTTGATTGCCGTGCATTGTGGGCATTCTGAGTTTTCTCAGTTCTGCATTGTGTGAGTGTGAGTGTGAGTGTGTGTGTGGAACTGCTGCTGTTTGCATCACTATTACTTTATTATAATAATATATAGTCATTTGAACAAACCTCTGAATCTTTGGAAAATAACAGAATCAATGCTGCAAACTTTATCAAATATGAGACATGTTTTCCTGTGTTACCTGTGTTTCCTGTGTTTCCTGTGTTTCCTGTGTTTCCTGTGTTTCCTGTGTTTCCTGTGTTACCTGTGTTACCCGTGTTTCCTGTGTTTCCTGTGTTTCCTGTGTTTCCTGTGTTACCCGTGTTACCCGTGTTTCCTGTGTTACCCGTGTTTCCTGTGTTTCCTGTGTTACCCGTGTTTCCTGTGTTACCCGTGTTTCCTGTGTTTCCTGTGTTACCCGTGTTTCCTGTGTTACCCGTGTTTCCTGTGTTTCCTGTGTTTCCTGTGTTACCCGTGTTACCCGTGTTTCCTGTGTTACCCGTGTTTCCTGTGTTTCCTGTGTTACCTGTGTTACCCGTGTTTCCTGTGTTTCCTGTGTTACCCGTGTTACCCGTGTTTCCTGTGTTACCCGTGTTTCCTGTGTTTCCTGTGTTACCCGTGTTACCCGTGTTACCCGTGTTACCCGTGTTTCCCGTGTTACCCGTGTTTCCCGTGTTTCCCGTGTTTCCCGTGTTACCCGTGTTTCCTGTGTTTCCTGTGTTTCCCGTGTTTCCTGTGTTTCCTGTGTTACCCGTGTTACCCGTGTTTCCTGTTACCCGTGTTTCCCGTGTTACCCGTGTTTCCTGTGTTTCCTGTGTTTCCTGTGTTTCCTGTGTTACCCGTGTTTCCTGTGTTTCCTGTGTTTCCTGTGTTACCCGTGTTACCCGTGTTACCCGTGTTTCCTGTGTTACCCGTGTTACCCGTGTTTCCTGTGTTACCCGTGTTTCCTGTGTTTCCTGTGTTACCCGTGTTTCCCGTGTTTCCCGTGTTACCCGTGTTTCCTGTGTTTCCTGTGTTTCCCGTGTTTCCTGTGTTTCCTGTGTTACCCGTGTTTCCTGTGTTACCCGTGTTTCCTGTGTTACCCGTGTTTCCTGTGTTACCCGTGTTTCCTGTGTTTCCTGTGTTACCCGTGTTACCCGTGTTTCCTGTGTTACCCGTGTTACCCGTGTTTCCTGTGTTACCCGTGTTACCCGTGTTTCCTGTGTTACCCGTGTTACCCGTGTTTCCTGTGTTACCCGTGTTTCCTGTGTTTCCCGTGTTACCCGTGTTTCCCGTGTTTCCCGTGTTTCCCGTGTTTCCCGTGTTTCCTGTGTTTCCCGTGTTTCCCGTGTTTCCTGTGTTTCCTGTGTTACCCGTGTTACCCGTGTTTCCTGTGTTTCCCGTGTTACCCGTGTTTCCCGTGTTTCCCGTGTTTCCCGTGTTTCCCGTGTTTCCCGTGTTTCCTGTGTTTCCCGTGTTTCCCGTGTTTCCTGTGTTTCCTGTGTTACCCGTGTTACCCGTGTTTCCTGTGTTTCCCGTGTTTCCTGTGTTTCCTGTGTTACCCGTGTTACCCGTGTTTCCTGTGTTACCCGTGTTTCCTGTGTTACCCGTGTTTCCTGTGTTTCCTGTGTTTCCTGTGTTACCCGTGTTTCCTGTGTTACCCGTGTTTCCTGTGTTACCCGTGTTTCCCGTGTTTCCCGTGTTACCCGTGTTACCCGTGTTACCCGTGTTTCCCGTGTTTCCCGTGTTACCCGTGTTACCCGTGTTACCCGTGTTTCCCGTGTTTCCCGTGTTACCCGTGTTTCCTGTGTAACCTCTGTTTCCTGTGTTTCCTGTGTTACCCGTGTTTCCCGTGTTACCCGTGTTTCCCGTGTTACCCGTGTTTCCCGTGTTTCCCGTGTTACCCGTGTTTCCCGTGTTTCCCGTGTTACCCGTGTTTCCCGTGTTACCCGTGTTTCCCGTGTTACCCGTGTTTCCCGTGTTACCAGTGTTACCAGTGTTACCCGTGTTTACCGTGTTACCCGTGTTTACCGTGTTACCCGTGTTACCCGTGTTTCCCGTGTTACCCGTGTTTCCCGTGTTACCCGTGTTTCCCGTGTTTCCCGTGTTACCCGTGTTACCCGTGTTACCCGTGTTTCCCGTGTTACCCGTGTTTCCCGTGTTACCCGTGTTACCCGTGTTACCCGTGTTACCCGTGTTTCCTGTTTCCTGTGTTACCCGTGTTACCCGTGTTTCCCGTGTTTCCCGTGTTACCCGTGTTTCCTGTTTCCTGTGTTACCCGTGTTACCCGTGTTACCCGTGTTACCCGTGTTTCCCGTGTTACCCGTGTTTCCTGTGTTTCCCGTGTTACCCGTGTTTCCCGTGTTACCCGTGTTTCCCGTGTTACCCGTGTTACCCGTGTTTCCCGTGTTTCCCGTGTTACCCGTGTTTCCCGTGTTACCAGTGTTACCAGTGTTACCAGTGTTACCCGTGTTTACCGTGTTACCCGTGTTTACCGTGTTACCCGTGTTACCCGTGTTACCCGTGTTTCCCGTGTTTCCCGTGTTTCCCGTGTTTCCCGTGTTTCCCGTGTTACCCGTGTTACCCGTGTTACCCGTGTTTCCCGTGTTACCCGTGTTTCCCGTGTTTCCCGTGTTACCCGTGTTACCCGTGTTACCCGTGTTACCCGTGTTACCCGTGTTTCCTGTTTCCTGTGTTACCCGTGTTTCCCGTGTTTCCCGTGTTACCCGTGTTTCCTGTTTCCTGTGTTACCCGTGTTACCCGTGTTACCCGTGTTACCCGTGTTTCCCGTGTTACCCGTGTTACCCGTGTTTCCTGTGTTACCCGTGTTACCCGTGTTACCCGTGTTACCCGTGTTTCCCGTGTTACCCGTGTTTCCCGTGTTTCCTGTTTCCTGTGTTACCCGTGTTTCCCGTGTTACATGTGTTTCCCGTGTTTCCTGTGTTACCTCTGTTTCCTGTGTAACCTCTGTTTCCTGTGTAACCTCTGTTTCCTGTGTTACCCGTGTTACCTGTGTTACCCGTGTTTCCTGTGTTACCCGTGTTTCCTGTTACCTGTGTTTCCTGTGTAACCTCTGTTTCCTGTGTTACCCGTGTTTCCTGTGTTACCCATGTTTCCTGTGTTACCCGTGTTTCCCGTGTTACCCGTGTTACCTGTGTTTCCTGTGTTACCCGTGTTTTCTGTGTTACCTGTGTTTCCTGTGTAACCTCTGTTTCCTGTGCTACCTGTTTTACCTGTTGTAACTCTGATGTTCAGGTGGATCTGGATCCTTCAGGATCTGCTGGGAATCGCCTTCTGCCTGAACTTCCTGAAAACTATCAGCCTGTCAAACTTTAAGGTGAGGCGCTGCTCTTCTGCGGGTCCGACGCGTGTGTGTGTTTGTGTTGTATCCTGTGGGTCTGACGTGAGTGTGTTTCCTGCAGATCTGTGTGATTCTGCTGAGTCTGCTGCTCGTCTATGACGTCTTCTTCGTCTTCATCACACCGTTCCTGACAGCTGTGAGTATCAGATGAAGTTGCGCTGGTCTTTTCTCCTCTGTTGTGTCGCATATCGAGTAAAACACTTCTGGAACAAGAACAGATGTGGGCGGGGCTTGATTTTGTCTGTGGGGAATTGATTGGATGGTTGTGGTTTGCTATTGGCTGATCTCATGTGAGTGACAGGTTAAAGCCCCGCCCTCGTCATCAGAGAAGAGAAGAGATGCTGCAAGAGGAACTGATTCTGATTCAACATTATTAACACAATAATGATGATGTGCACCCATAAATCATTTAGAATAAACACTGCAATATTTCATTAAAAATAAGAAATGGTCCATTTTGATTTCATGGTGACTTTAATGCGTGTGTGTTTTCAGAATGGAGAAAGCATCATGGTGCAAGTCGCTCTCGGTCCGGGTGGAGGTGGAGAAAAGGTGAGTGTGACCCTGTCATGTGATCAGTCATGTGATCAGTGAGTGAGTGTGTGTGTGAGTGTGTGTGTGTGAGTGTGTGTGAGTGTGTGTGTGTGAGTGAGCAGTGACTGCAGTGACTGCTTCTGGTTCTAGACTGATGGAGTGTCTGTTCCCGCCGATCCCTCGTCCTCCTATGAGAAGGTGAGACGCTTTTCCTTTTTATACCATTTTTACAAATGATTCTGCCTAAGTGCAAATAAAGTTCTTCAAATATATCAATTAGTGTCTCATGTTCTGCTGATTGCCATCACGAGCACTGTGTGTATGTGTGTGTGTGTGTGTGTGTTTCCAGCTGCCTGTAGTGATGCGTATCCCACAGTTCTCTGCGGTGGCTCAGAACCTGTGTATGATGCAGTTCTCCATTCTGGGCTACGGTGACATCATCATTCCAGGTCAGAGTTTACACATATACATACACACACACACACACACACACACACACAATAACAACAACAACAACAAGTGCTTTCAATAAAAAACAACTCTCATCCAGTGATCCAGTGACTCAATGATGAATGAGTAACATTAAAATCCCCTATTCTGCTATTTTAAAGGCTCCTGATGTTGTTTCGACGTCTCCTACAACAGGTTCACATTCATCCAAGCTCAAAAACACTTTAATTTCCTCATAATCTCCACTGCAGCTTCAGCTCTTTTCTCTGAAACGCTTCCATCAAGGATTCAGTCTCTCTAAGCTCCGCCTCTCTGAGAGCTGCTCTGCTGTGATTGGTCAGAAAGCAAACGCTCATTATCATGTCTGAATCTCAGCTCTTGATCACAGTGATACGAACAGTGACGATGGCGTGGGTTTTACCGTATCAGTCTCAGAAAACAGCGTCTTCTCGACATGAACAACACGAACCAAACTCTTCCAGTCTCAGATACACTACAGTGTTTGAGGGCGGAGCTAAGAGACACTGCTCAGCCAATCAAGACCACAGGCTGGCATTATGCAAATTAGTTAAAAACTGTAAGAAAGTCAGAAGCGAAGACCAGGAGACTTGGTTGTATCTTCAGCAGGATTCTGCACTGAGAACACGAGCTGTCGGTCATCAAGTCTGACTAGGGCAGTGCACACTAGATGTAGTGGACAGTGCTTAGATATGGAGACGGAGCAGCTGGGTGACGACCTTAGACAAAACATGCAAATGAGAAATCCAGGCTTAGGAACCCGCCCTAGACTCTAGTGTTACCAGTCCTAATCCAATCAGCATAACCATTCATCGACTGGGACAGGGTCTCCAAGAGCCGTTAAAGACAGAGAGTGAGAGTCCCACTCATTAACTCACAGTAGAGAGAACAGGACTGGCAGGAATCTCTCGCTGCTGGTGTCATCATCATCACCTTAAATGCTAAATTCAGTGAACTCTACCTTAGTTTGTCATGTCATGTTATGTAAGATCAGCTGATCTTAAACAGATTTGTAATCCCACAAACCTACGCAGGTTCAACAGGAAGTGAGACTGAATTACTGACGACTCGTTTCAGTTCAGAATCATTATTAGGAGCCAGTAACTTCATTTATCTGAACTCTGATCTTTTACAGCTTTATTACACACTGCATGACAGGGAATATCTGAAGAAGCTCAGATGTTTTAGAGTTATCTATTAAGTAAACTAATCATCAAACATTTTTATTTTTGAAATATTTCTGTTTTGATTATTTCTAATGTTCGATAAGTTTTGAGATATGTTTGATTTAAAAACAAAACAAAAATTACAATAAATATTATAATCAAAATGATCTGAACTTTGATCCTTGAAGCTTTGCAGACTTTATTACACACTGCATGAAAGCTCATCATGCCCTGATCGGTCGCTCTTCTGCGTGTGTGCAGGACTGCTGGTGTCGTACTGCCATAGGTTTGACGTGTGGACGGGAAACTCCAGAAGAACATACTTCATCTCCAGCGCTGTCGGTACGAGAACAACAGATCTGTCACTCACACACACACACACAAGTGTCAACACTCACGTCAAGTCACCTTTATTTACAGTGAGGAAAATAAGTATTTGAACACCCTGCTATTTTGCAAGTTCTCCCACTTAGAAATCATGGAGGGGTCTGAAATTGTCATCGTAGGTGCATGTCCACTGTGAGAGACATAATCTAAAAAAAAAACTCCAGAAATCACAATATATGATTTTTTTAACTATTTATTTGTATGATACAGCTGCAAATAAGTATTTGAACACCTGTCTATCAGCTAGAATTCTGACCCTCAAAGACTTGTTAGTCTGCCTTTAAAATGTCCACCTCCACTCCATTTATTATCCTAAATTAGATGCACCTGTTTGAGGTCGTTAGCTGCATAAAGACACCTGTCCACCCCATACAATCAGTAAGAATCCAACTACTAACATGGCCAAGACCAAAGAGCTGTCCAAAGACACTAGAGACAAAATTGTACACCTCCACAAGGCTGGAAAGGGCTACGGGGAAATTGCCAAGCAGCTTGGTGAAAAAAGGTCCACTGTTGGAGCAATCATTAGAAAATGGAAGAAGCTAAACATGACTGTCAATCTCCCTCGGACTGGGGCTCCATGTAAGATCTCACCTCGTGGGGTCTCAATGATCCTAAGAAAGGTGAGAAATCAGCCCAGAACTACACGGGAGGAGCTGGTCAATGACCTGAAAAGAGCTGGGACCACCGTTTCCAAGGTTACTGTTGGTAATACACTAAGACGTCATGGTTTGAAATCATGCATGGCACGGAAGGTTCCCCTGCTTAAACCAGCACATGTCAAGGCCCGTCTTAAGTTTGCCAATGACCATTTGGATGATCCAGAGGAGTCATGGGAGAAAGTCATGTGGTCAGATGAGACCAAAATAGAACTTTTTGGTCATAATTCCACTAAACGTGTTTGGAGGAAGAAGAATGATGAGTACCATCCCAAGAACACCATCCCTACTGTGAAGCATGGGGGTGGTAGCATCATGCTTTGGGGGTGTTTTTCTGCACATGGGACAGGGCGACTGCACTGTATTAAGGAGAGGATGACCGGGGCCATGTATTGCGAGATTTTGGGGAACAACCTCCTTCCCTCAGTTAGAGCATTGAAGATGGGTCGAGGCTGGGTCTTCCAACATGACAATGACCCGAAGCACACAGCCAGGATAACCAAGGAGTGGCTCTGTAAGAAGCATATCAAGGTTCTGGCGTGGCCTAGCCAGTCTCCAGACCTAAACCCAATAGAGAATCTTTGGAGGGAGCTCAAACTCTGTGTTTCTCAGCGACAGCCCAGAAACCTGACTGATCTAGAGAAGATCTGTGTGGAGGAGTGGGCCAAAATCCCTCCTGCAGTGTGTGCAAACCTGGTGAAAAACTACAGGAAACGTTTGACCTCTGTAATTTCAAACAAAGGCTACTGTACCAAATATTAACATTGATTTTCTCAGGTGTTCAAATACTTATTTGCAGCTGTATCATACAAATAAATAGTTAAAAAATCATACATTGTGATTTCTGGATTTTTTTATTTAGATTATGTCTCTCACAGTGGACATGCACCTACGATGACAATTTCAGACCCCTCCATGATTTCTAAGTGGGAGAACTTGCAAAATAGCAGGGTGTTCAAATACTTATTTTCCTCACTGTATACAGCGCTTTAACAACACAGAGTGTTTCAAAGCAGCTTTACAGAGATAACAGGAAAATAATGCAAAGTTTGTTTCTAGAAGAGAATAGCGTCTCAGTCCAGCTTAAGGAAGTTCAGAGATGGCTCATTTCTGTTGTAAAAAAGTTATTGATTTAGTTCATATATATATATATCCGCTCTGGAGAAAGCCGTGATGTCATCGTCCAGCTCAGTTCAGTTCTCATATAATGGTGTCAGTGCAGCAGATCTATAATATTGTTGGATATGAAATGTTATGTCTCCCCTGAGATCAGACTAGCAGTGTGTGGTTGTGTTTCTGTAGCGTACGCCGTGGGGCTCGTGCTGACGTTCACAGTCATGCTGTTGTCTAAGATGGGCCAGCCGGCGCTGCTGTACCTGGTTCCCTGTACGCTCCTCACCGCATCCGTCCTCGCCGCAGTCCGCAAGGAGTTCCGGAGCTTCTGGAACGGTCCCAGCATCCCGGTGAGGCCCAAAGAGAGGATGGGGAGATCATCGGCCCGTTCTTATGATTGCAGACAGTCTGCATGTGCTTGTCGAGTGTTTTCACTTTCAGGTCAACTACTGTCATCTAGTTAAAGGGATAGTTCACGCAAAAATGAAAATTAGCCCATGATTTACTCTCCCTGAACCCATCCTAGTGTATATGACATTCTTCTTTCAGACGAATACAATCAGAGTTATGTTAAAAAATACCCTGGCTCTTCCAAGCTTTATAATGGGAGTCAATGGGTATATTTTTTTGGAAGTCCTTCAAAGTGCATCTATCCATGATAAAAGTGCATCTATCCATGATAAAAGTGTCCCAAACGGCTGTGTTTCTCTTCTGGCGTAAGTCGACTTTCGTACGGCCGTCTGCCAGAAGCTAGTTATTTTAGTTGCACTTTTATCATGGATAGATGCACTTTTATGATGGACAGATGCACTTTTATGATGGATAGATGCACTTTTATGATGGATAGATGCACTTTTATCATGGACAGATGCACTTTTATGATGGATAGATGCACTTTTATGATGGACAGATGCACTTTTATGATGGACAGATGCACTTTTATCATGGACAGATGCACTTTTATGATGGATAGATGCACTTTTATCATGGACAGATGCACTTTTATGATGGACAGATGCACTTTTATCATGGACAGATGCACTTTTATCATGGACAGATGCACTTTTATGATGGATAGATGCACTTTTATGATGGACAGATGCACTTTTATGATGGATAGATGCACTTTTATCATGGATAGATGCACTTTTATGATGGACAGATACACTTGATGGACTTCCAAAAAAAGAATGCCCATTCACTGCCATTATAAAGTTTGGAAGAACCAGGACATTTTTTAATATAACTCTGATTGTGTTCGTCTGAAAGAAGAGTGTCATATACACTAGGATGGGTTCAGGGAGAGTAAATCATGGGCTAGTTTTCATTTTTGGGTTTTTGGTGAACTATTCTTAAATTGTCAACATATTTGCCTTAACATTAATGCATGTAACATATGAATGCATGAACATGACCCACAAAAACATGTAAGCTGTACTTTGCTTTTGAGATTTAGGGGTGTAACGATTCCCTCATGTCACGATTCGATACAAATCACAATACTGAACTCATGATACGATACTATTGCGATAGACATATGATAAAATACGACATATGATGAAGACATATGATAAAAGGTTAAAACATTTAGGCCTACTGTTGATTAAAATGCTAAATTTGATGTTACATTGTGACTGTAAATGAATATTCTTGGACTTGGTGCTGAAACCCAAAGCACAGGACAATAGAGACGCCAGAATAACAATATTCATGATTCTGAAGATGAAAATACAGAATTATTGTAGATGAATATGTTTGCACTGTCTCTGACTAGATATATTTATAATAATGTCGGACACTTTTACTGGTAACAAGACATTTGACATTATCAGGACCCACAGATATTCCCCATTGCATTATTATACATTATATTCAACATTATATATAGTAGTTTAATGTAGTACTGACACTAAAACTCTGAAAACGTAATATTTTATCATACAGTAATACACTATACACAATACATATTGCTGCATTTTTGTATTGCGATATATTGTTACACCCCTACTTTCTGGCTGTGTCTGCGTGAGTGTGACGTGTTGTGATATAAGACTGCTGTGTTACATGTGACTTGGTCTCCATCAGGTCCTGGACGAGTCTAGGAAGCCGTTATTATCAGGTTTGAGCTCTTGTTTTAGTCTGTGTGTTGTGTTTGCTCAGCTTGTCCTGTAATGCCTGGGTTCCTGCAGTTCTCCTGCACAACACTAGGTGGCGCTAGAGTACTCAGATTATGAGCTCCTTCTGTCTCTCCAGCATGTTTATCAGATGCCTGATGTTTTCATTTTCTCTTACTAAAACACGGGGAGAGAAAATCATCAGAACCCTTTGACCCTCTGTAGAACTGGAACTGTTTAGGTGTTATCCTGCGACTCACACTGACAGTGATTACATCGCCACCACTGATTCGCTCTTACCAAACGGTGGCATCCAATCTGTCGCCGCATCACTTCTGCTCATGTTTAATGAAGTCGTTCTGCTCAGACACTCGTTGGTGTTGGAAACCGCCTGCTTTCAGTTCCTGTCAGTGTGAACATCGCTTTACTTTAAATGTTATACTCGACAACAGTGATTCGTTTTAAAGCATTGTAGCTTTTTTATACAAACAGTGGGTCTCATTCACTAATAATAACATGGATTATTCATAAGTATTCTCACAGGAGAACTTAACAACTAAACAACGAATTTGCTTTAAACCTCACTGTAATTTTAATAAATTTGGAGTATTTATATAATAACAATGATAAATTATATACCTATTTAAACATAAACTATATATAGATAAAAACAATGTAAATAGATATTTAATACCAATAAACTAATAATTAACATTTACAGATTATCACTGTGATTTTCACGCTGAACAAGAACCGTAACTGGTGCTACATGCAAATTTTAGTGCAGTTAAAATAATTTTAGTATTTCTTTTAACTCTAGTTTTATATTTTTCCTTTGCATGGCATGTCACTCTCATCATCATCATCATCTACAGTGTTTCATGTGTCTGACTGTAACACACTGGACTGTAACACACTGGACTGTAACACACTGGACTGTAACGCACTGGACTGTAACGCACTGGACTGTTACACACAGAAGACTAACGCGCACACTGGACTGTAACACACGTCTGTTACGCGCAGACATAACTGTAACATACACTAGACTGTACACACACACACACACAGGACATGTAACGCACACAGGACTGTAACACACACTAGGGCTGTCACTTTTGAATATGCATTCGAACATGACGTGAAATATCCGTAATCGAATTATAAATAAACTATTAGGTTTTTAAAGTGCCATAGTAGCGCATTCGAATATATTCAAATTTATTGCTTGATATTTGATACCCGTTCGAATTAGATTATTCTCAAAAGTGACAGCCCTAACACACACAGGACTGTAACACACAGGACTGTAACACACACACACACACACACACACACACACACACACACACAGGACTTGTAACGCACACAGGACCGTAACACACAGGACTGTAACGCACATGACATGTAACACACACACACACACACACACACACACACACACACACACACACACACACACACAGGACTGTAACGCACACACACAGGACTGTAACGCACACACAGGACTGTAACACACAGAGGACTGTAACGCACACAGGACTGTAACACACACACACACACACACACACACACACACACACACACAGGACTGTAACACACACGGGACTGTAACGCACACACACAGGACTGTAACGCACACACACACACACTCACACACACAGGACTGTAACGCGCACACACACAGGACTGTAACGCGCACACACACACACACACACACACACACACAGGACTGTAACGCGCACACACACACACACACACACACACACAGGACTGTAACACACTGGACTGTAACACACTGGACTGTAACACACTGGACTGTAACGCACTGGACTGTAACGCACTGGACTGTTACACACAGAAGACTAACGCGCACACTGGACTGTAACACACGTCTGTTACGCGCAGACATAACTGTAACATACACTAGACTGTACACACACACACACAGGACATGTAACGCACACAGGACTGTAACACACACTAGGGCTGTCACTTTTGAATATGCATTCGAACATGACGTGAAATATCCGTAATCGAATTATAAATAAACTATTAGGTTTTTAAAGTGCCATAGTAGCGCATTCGAATATATTCAAATTTATTGCTTGATATTTGATACCCGTTCGAATTAGATTATTCTCAAAAGTGACAGCCCTAACACACACAGGACTGTAACACACAGGACTGTAACACACACACACACACACACACACAGGACTGTAACACACAGGACTGTAACACACACACACACACACACACACACACACACACACACACACACACACACACACACACAGGACTTGTAACGCACACAGGACCGTAACACACAGGACTGTAACGCACATGACATGTAACACACACACACACACACACACACACGCACGCACACACACACACACACGCACACACACACACAGGACTGTAACGCACACACACAGGACTGTAACGCACACACACAGGACTGTAACGCACACACAGGACTGTAACACACAGAGGACTGTAACGCACACAGGACTGTAACACACACACACACACACACACACACACAGGACTGTAACGCACACGGGACTGTAACACACACACACAGGACTGTAACGCACACACACAGGACTGTAACGCACACACACACACACGCACACACACAGGACTGTAACGCGCACACACACAGGACTGTAACGCGCACACACACACACACACACACACACACACAGGACTGTAACGCACACACAGGACTGTAACGCGCACACACACACACACACACACACACACAGGACTGTAACGCACACACAGGACTGTAACGCGCACACACACAGGACTGTAACGCGCACACACACACACACACACACACACACACACACACACACACACGCACACACACAGGACTGTAACGCACACACACACACACACACACACACACACACACACACACACACAGGACATGCTCCACTGTTACAGTAATGTGTGTCTCTGTCTCCTCAGATGGAGGCTCTGGATACACTGAAGGAGTGAGGAACTGCTGAGGGATCCGTGAATGATCCGTGTTCCCTCTGACACGCCAACTATAAACCTTCATGATGATTTGATGGGAATGTTGAGTGTGTTTCTGAATGATGAAGCATCATCATCATCATCATCATCATCATCACACTGGGACACTTTACTAAAAAACTGAAATTATTCTTTAAGGGGCCTTAAATTACCAGCACCTGCTGTTTGTTTTTACTTTCACTTTTTTATGTGATAATTTTATAACGTAATGTTTGAAATATTCCACAAAACTGTAATGAATAATTTACTTTCCCTTTGACATTGAAATAAACACCGATATGAAGACAAAACAGGATCATTGATGATTTCGGCTGCTGCCGACACGGCCTGGCCTCTACACACACACTGTCTGTACAAGTAAATGTGAATAGTTCAGGTTTAGTAGTTCTGTCTGCCGTCTGATAAACGTGTGTAGATGCTGGACGAGCCGAGATACAGTCACAATATCTGAACGCCGGACATCAGTTCGGACTAAAGCGTTTACATGACTTTTTATAAAGTTGATGTGAAGTTTTAGTCCTGACTGAAATTGGACTATTAAAGTGTGTGTAAAGTGTCTGCTTGAGTGTGTGTGTTTGTTGAAGCTGTCAGGCGCTGCTGGAGGTGTGTGTGTGTGTGTGTGAGTGTGTGTCATTAACACTGGAGTTCTTGTGCATAATAATAATAATAATAATACAGCGAAGGACCCACTGATGCATGTATGCTCCCCATGCCACTCGGATGATTTCCATATTCATATGCCGTGATATTGACATATATATTGTGGTACGGAAACAGTTCCACACTTTCAGCACTGTGCCTCTATAATTAGTTTGGTCACACTTTATATTAGGTGTCAATTATGCACTTGCGTCATCAAAATAATAATTGTTAGGTCCAGTGTACTTATTGTACCTTCCCAGAGAAAGCAAGAACTGATAAGAATGTGAATGTGTGCCTTGAAATGCAATGTAAGTTGCTTTGGATAAAAGCGTCAAATGCATAAATGTAAATGTAGAAAATTGTGTTGGATGGTGAGACGGTTAGGGTTAGGGTTAGGGTTAACCCTAACTGAGGTGCATACGGGTGAGGTTAGGACAGGTTTGGTGATATGGGTAGGGTTAAGGTTAGGGTTAAAGGAATAATTCACTTCAAAATGAACATTCTGTCTTTATTTACTCTCCCTCAAGTGGTTTCAAACTTGTAAGAATTTCTTCCGCTGAACTCAAAAGAAGATATTGTGAAGGATGTTGGTAACCAGTTGATGGACCCCATTGACTTCCATAGTGTTTTCGTTACCGTGTCATTGTTACAGTGTAATTATATATTTAAGTACCGAGTAATATTAATTAAGTGCATGTACTTACTATAGGGTTAGGGTAGGATTAGGGTTTGGTTGAGGGTTAGTTGCATGTAATTATGCATAATTAACTGTTAATACTATTGTAAGTACATGTAACATATGTAACAAGGACACTGTCAAATAAAGTGTTTCCGTATTTTCTTTTAAATATAAGTACAATGTAAAAACATGTATGTACACAATAAGTGCATTGCATCAAATGACTAATTTAAATGTTAGTACAGAATAGTTAAATATGGAAGCTTGTTTCCGGCACGGAATAAATAATAATAATGGTAATTGCGACTTTTAATCTCACGAAATTGTGAGTGTATATCTCACAATTATGATTTTTTTTTTTTTTTTTTTTACAGAAAAAATTGTCAGATATAAATTAGAATTGAGAGAAAAATAATGATTAAAAAGTCGCAATTACCTTAAGCTTCCATGGTTAATAAAGACACTTAATATAAAGTGGTCCATTATTTATAGCCTACATTCTTGGTAACACTTTACAATAAGTTTAATTAGTTAACATAGTGAACTACCTTTGTTAACATGAACTAAGAATGAGCAATACTTCTACAGCATTTATTAATCTTAGTTAATGTGTTTCCACATTCTTTAAATGTTTCATGTGGTTTGCTATGATGACAATAAACGTAGCCTGTAGGTGTCAGTGATCCCGACGCGCCGCGCGCTCCGCCCCGGTCATGTGACGCGCCGCGGGCGTTGACTTCACTCTGACTCAGCGGGAGGGACGGGCTCGAGCGACGCGTCACGCCGCGTCAGTCTGGACTAGGAGTCGCACAATTATGAAAAATCCACCTTCCGCTGGAGCTTCAGCGGACGCACACGAATCCCTCCGCCGCCACCGGGCTCTCCTCCCGCGGCTTCCCGAGACGCGACGCGCCGATAGATGGCTAGACGCCCTGGGTCGCGACGCGTGAGTCTGAACGCTGAAGAGAATGGTACGGATCTTTTCTAGTGTTTATGCGTGGCACACTGATGCTGACTCTTGCTGCATGAGAGGAACGCGCTTGACAGGCGCTGACGCTAGGCGTCGCGTCGCGGCGCTCCGGCTCGTGGTTCACCGCAAGAACCCTGTCCGGTACCGGGAACGTCTGGAAACACCTGGCGTCGCGTTCACCGATCGTGTGCATTCACATATTTAAATCCTCCGGTCATGAGTAAACGGTTAGCTTAGCAGCTCGCGCCGTTTCTCGAATAACTATGAATAACCACGTGAACTGTAATATTATTAGCAAAATTCATAACGGAGTTTCTTGATAGGCGGGAGATTTGAGGAAATACCTGCGGTTGGATCTGCAGCACGGTGGATTATAGATGTTACACTGTTTATGTGTTCATTGATAATCGTGTTTATGTTCATTAATGCGTTTTAAACGTTTACCTCACACTCATCTGCCGTTGGTCTGTCAGAGTGGCACGGAACGTCACGTGTCGTCATTGACCGCGAACGATTAATAATCGAATAAACGCAGCGCGAGTTTCGCACTCCTATTGAGTATATAGATGTGCTGAGGCCCGTTCACAATACGATCAATAACTATAATGATGACTATATGAAATCCCACACCAGTAGATGATAATCTGTTTATTCTCATGTTTACGTCCGTCGCTTTAAATGCTCTCGATCTCTGCTAAAAACACTCGCTAAAACTAGCATTGGCTGGTCTTTAGCTGGTGTTTTAGAAGGTCTCCCAGCTAAAAGTGTCTGAAACCCCTGTGAAACCAGCACGAGAGACCAGTTTAGGCTGGTTTTAGCTGTTTTATTCAGCAGGGTAATGTTTTTATCGATCATCAGACGAAAAGTGAAATTCCTGTGTGTCGTTATTGTTATAGTTGTGGCATAAACTCTGCTGTTTTTGTTTGTTTGTTTTCTACATTATGCACAATTTTGTAGTAAATCTTCATCATAATTGTCACAGTTAGGGTCTTTGCTGAGGCCTTGGACTCTTCATGTGAAGATAACTGTATACATTTGTTTATTGTAAACTAAAATCTTCTGATTCAGCAATGTTGAGTAATTATGTCATTGAAAATAGTGATAATATGGTGATTTAATGCTTTGAAACAGGCCTGACAGGAAGTCTTGATGATTTGCGAGTGGCTGTTTAAGAGGTTTACTGTGTGTTAATTTTTTATTAAGCAAATGTTAACGTTGACAGATTCAGATGATTGACACCTTCAGTCGCGATGCATCAGAATCATTAAAGTTGTAAAGAATACCCAAAGAAAAACAAAACTTTTTGAAAATGACAGATCATCCCAGCTTTAGTGTGCTTCTGTGTAAGTGTACTTTTGAGTGTACTTGCTGTGTGTTTATGGTGTCTCTTTGAAGCTTCAGCTGCAGTGAAGTGAGATTACTCCAAACCCAAAGCACTGGACAACAGAGACACCAGAATAACAATATTCATGATTCTGAACCTGAACACATTATTTTAGACGAATATTCGCGCTCTCTTTCACGGACTAGAGATAAGTGAAGTCATGTCGCCAGTGTTTGCTGGTGTCAGCGCACAGGTTCCCAGTGTCCCGTGGCTCTTCTCGAGGCCGGACTGGATTTACCTGCAGTTCAGCGTGTTTTCAGGGCCTCGAGCTGAATTGTTAGTCTAAACGAGTTGCGTTGACCTGAATGACCCCTGTGAGATCCCAGCGCTCTCGCCCTGTAGAGTCTCTAAGCGAGTGTTCAGCTTTACTTCACGTCACTCACTGTCATCAGTGTTCGCTGTGGGAGATCATCCGTCGCTCAGCTGCAGGAGTGCGTTCGGCGGGTCAGTGCTCGTTCTGTTACTCGCGTCACTCCAGACCTGTGCGAAACACACAAGATGAGCTTTTGAGAAAGGGTTTTGTTCATGCTCTGGAAGTCAATGGGGTCCAATGTTGTGTTTCCACTGAAGAAACAACGTGAGGGAGAGTACATTTTATAATTATAATTATTTATTTATTTTTTGAATATACTTAAATCTGACCCTGGATCACAAAACCAGTCTTATGTTGCACGGGTATATTTGTGGCAATAGCCAACAAAACATTGTATGGGTCAAAATTATAGATTTTTCTTTTATGCCCAAAATCATTATTTTTCTGCGTTTTTTTAAAGCAGTGGAACCGGTTTGAGGTGAACTATCTCATATGTAGACGAGCTGCACTGACACACTTTATTATGCAGATGTGTGACTTTGCCTCAGTGGAGGCTGTGATTGGATAACTGGAGTAACCAGCGGACCAATGGCGTCGCAGCGTCTCTAATGTTGGTTTGGTGTTTCTGAAACGCCGGAGTCGAAGTGTGTGGTCAGAATGATTGTGTGTAACTCCCTCCAGAAGCGTCTCACACACACGAGTGTGTTCCCGAACGCCAGAGAACACGACAGCGGTTACTGTGTTTCGTCTTCTCGACGGATCGATCATTAAACCACAGAAGAACGGCGTTAAACGAGTGTGTCCTGATCGAGATCTAATGCACATGTGCTTCATTCAAAACTTCTGTTCTGATCTGAGACAAGTGTGTGTGTTTGAGAGTGTCTGTGTGTGTGAGTGTGTGTTTCAGGCAAAATCGTGAATATTTTTTTTCTTCACACAGCAACATAAGAGTCACATGCTCAAGATTACTATAATACCAGCCCTGAGAGACACACACACACACACACACACACACAGACACACACACAGACAGTATGAAGGGTCTGTAATTCTGAACTGTTAATATGAGATTCAGCAGATTCTGACTCAACACTATGTTTATGACGATCTGAGTGTGTGAGAGTGTGAGAGTGTGAGTGTGTGTGTGTTTATGATGATCTGAGTGTGTGAGTGTGTGAGAGTGTGAGTGTGTGTGTGTTTATGATGATCTGTGTGTGTGAGTGTGTGAGAGTGTGAGTGTGTGTGTGTTTATGATGATCTGTGTGTGTGAGTGTGTGAGAGTGTGAGTGTGTGTGTGTTTATGATGATCTGTGTGTGTGAGTGTGTGAGAGTGTGAGTGTGTGTGTGTGTTTATGATGATCTGTGTGTGTGAGTGTGTGAGAGTGTGAGTGTGTGTGTGTTTATGATGATCTGTGTGTGTGAGTGTGTGAGAGTGTGAGTGTGTGTGTGTGTTTATGATGATCTGTGTGTGTGAGTGTGTGAGAGTGTGAGTGTGTGTGTGTTTATGATGATCTGTGTGTGTGAGTGTGTGAGAGTGTGAGTGTGTGTGTGTGTTTATGATGATCTGAGTGTGTGAGTGTGTGAGAGTGTGAGTGTGTGTGTGTTTATGATGATCTGTGTGTGTGAGTGTGTGAGAGTGTGAGTGTGTGTGTGTTTATGATGATCTGTGTGTGTGAGTGTGTGAGAGTGTGAGTGTGTGTGTGTGTTTATGATGATCTGTGTGTGTGAGTGTGTGAGAGTGTGAGTGTGTGTGTGTTTATGATGATCTGTGTGTGTGAGTGTGTGAGAGTGTGAGTGTGTGTGTGTTTATGATGATCTGTGTGTGTGAGTGTGTGAGAGTGTGAGTGTGTGTGTGTGTTTATGATGATCTGTGTGTGTGAGTGTGTGAGAGTGTGAGTGTGTGTGTGTTTATGATGATCTGTGTGTGTGAGTGTGTGAGAGTGTGAGTGTGTGTGTGTTTATGATGATCTGTGTGTGTGAGTGTGTGAGAGTGTGAGTGTGTGTGTGTGTTTATGATGATCTGTGTGTGTGAGTGTGTGAGAGTGTGAGTGTGTGTGTGTTTATGATGATCTGTGTGTGTGAGTGTGTGAGAGTGTGAGTGTGTGTGTGTTTATGATGATCTGTGTGTGTGAGTGTGTGAGAGTGTGAGTGTGTGTGTGTTTATGATGATCTGTGTGTGTGAGTGTGTGAGAGTGTGAGTGTGTGTGTGTGTTTATGATGATCTGTGTGTGTGAGTGTGTGAGAGTGTGAGTGTGTGTGTGTTTATGATGATCTGTGTGTGTGAGTGTGTGAGAGTGTGAGTGTGTGTGTGTTTATGATGATCTGTGTGTGTGAGTGTGTGAGAGTGTGAGTGTGTGTGTGTTTATGATGATCTGTGTGTGTGAGTGTGTGAGAGTGTGAGTGTGTGTGTGTTTATGATGATCTGTGTGTGTGAGTGTGTGAGAGTGTGAGTGTGTGTGTGTTTATGATGATCTGAGTGTGTGAGAGTGTGAGTGTGTGTGTGTGTTTATGATGATCTGTGTGTGTGAGTGTGTGAGAGTGTGAGTGTGTGTGTGTTTATGATGATCTGTGTGTGTGAGTGTGTGAGAGTGTGAGTGTGTGTGTGTTTATGATGATCTGAGTGTGAGTGTGTGAGAG
Organism: Abramis brama; assembly: GCF_963993115.1. Taxonomy (NCBI): domain Eukaryota; kingdom Metazoa; phylum Chordata; class Actinopteri; order Cypriniformes; family Leuciscidae; genus Abramis; species Abramis brama. The sequence goes on from NC_139971.1 coordinate 44,998,259, forward strand.
TGTGAGTGTGTGTGTTTATGATGATCTGAGTGTGTGTGTGTTTATGATGATCTGAGTGTGAATGAGTGTGAGTGTGTGTGTGTGTGTGTTTATGATGATCTGAGTGTGAATGTGTGTGAGTGTGTGTGTGTGTGTTTATGATGATCTGAGTGTGAATGTGTGTGAGTGTGTGTGTGTGTGTTTATGATGATCTGAGTGTGAGTGTTTATGATGATCTGAGTGTGTGTGTGTTTATGATGATCTGAGTGTGAATGAGTGTGAGTGTGTGTGTGTTTATGATGATCTGAGTGTGTGTGTGTTTATGATGATCTGAGTGTGAATGAGTGTGAGTGTGTGTGTGTTTATGATGATCTGAGTGTGAATGTGTGTGAGTGTGTGTTTATGATGATCTGAGTGTGAATGTGTGTGAGTGTGTGTGTGTTTATGATGATCTGAGTGTGAGTGTGTGTGTTTATGATGATCTGAGTGTGAATGAGTGTGTGTGTGTTTATGATGATCTGAGTGTGTGTGTGTTTATGATGATCTGAGTGTGAATGAGTGTGTGTTTATGATGATCTGAGTGTGAATGAGTGTGAGTGTGTGTGTGTTTATGATGATCTGTGTGTGAGTGTGTGTGTGTGTGTGTGTGTTTATGATGATCTGAGTGTGAATGTGTGTGAGTGTGTGTGTTTATGATGATCTGAGTGAATGTGTGTGAGTGTGTTTATGATGATCTGAGTGTGAATGTGTGTGAGTGTGTGTGTGTTTATGATGATCTGAGTGTGAATGTGTGTGTGTGTGTGTGTGTGTGTGTGTGTGTGTTTATGATGATCTGAGTGTGAATATGTGTGTGTGTGTTTATGATGATCTGAGTGTGAGTGTGTGTGTGTTTATGATGATCTGAGTGTGTAGAAACTCCTTCAGTCACTGACGCTTTGAGAAACGCGAGAAACACTAATAATCATGAGAAGATTTCTCTGTTTGTGTTTGTCTGTAGTCACTCACGGTGTGTGTGTGTGTGTGGTGTGTGTGTGTGTGGTGTGTGTGTGTGTGGTGTGTCTAGTGTTTTGGGGGGGGGGCAGACAGGTGTATGAGGAGGAGCATCTGAGGGAGCGAGACCCTGGAGGAGATCAGACAGATATGGGGGGCGAGGTTGTGGATGGCCTTGAATGTAAACAGAAGGACTTTGATTGGGACTGGACCGGGATCCAGTGGAGCTGTTGGAGGACGGGAGTGAAGTGGTGGATGGAGGGGGTTATGATGCGGGCAGCTGAAGTTTATGGAGGGATTTGTGAGAGAGTTGCAGTAGTCCAGTCGGGAAGTGGCGAGACTGAGGACAAAGACGGCGGCGGGGGGTTAACGGAGGGGCGGAGGCAATCGATGGGGGGGGTTCTCTATAGTGAGAGCAAAACTGGCGGTTTTGGATAAGAAGATTTAGAGGTAGAGCTGGGTGTCATCAGCATAACAATGGAAGTGAATGTTGAATTTGCGGAAGATATTGCCGAAGGGAAGGAAGTAAATGATGAAAAGTAGGAGCCCAGCACAGAGCCCTGAGGCACACCTGAGGTGACGGAGGAGCCCTGAGGCACACCTGAGGTGACGGAGGAGCCCTGAGGCACACCTGAGGTGATGGAGGAGCCCTGAGGCACACCTGAGGTGACGGAGGAGCCCTGAGAGGCACACCTGAGGTGACGAAGGACCCTGAGAGGCACACCTGAGGTGACGGAGGAGCCCTGAGGCACACCTGAGGTGACGGAGGAGCCCTGAGAGGCACACCTGAGGTGACGGAGGAGCCCTGAGAGGCACACCTGAGGTGACGGAGGAGCCCTGAGAGGCACACCTGAGGTGACGGAGGAGCCCTGAGAGGCACACCTGAGGTGACGGAGGAGCCCTGAGAGGCCCATCTGAGGTGACGGAGGAGCCCTGAGGCACACCTGAGTTGACGGAGGACCCTGAGAGGCACACCTGAGGTGACGGAGGAGCCCTGAGGCACACCTGAGGTGACGGAGGCACACCTGAGGTGACGGAGGAGCCCTGAGGCCCACCTGAGGTGACGGAGGAGCCCTGAGGCCCACCTGAGGTGACGGAGGAGCCCTGAGAGGCACACCTGAGGTGACGGAGGAGCCCTGAGGCACACCTGAGGTGACGGAGGACCCTGAGGTGATGGAGGAGCCCTGAGGCACACCTGAGGTGACGGAGGACCCTGAGGTCATGGAGGAGCCCTGAGGCACACCTGAGGTGACGGAGGAGCCCTGAGGTGACGGAGGAGCCCTGAGAGGCACACCTGAGGTGACGGAGGAGCCCTGAGGCACACCTGAGGTGACGTAGGACCCTGAGGTGATGGAGGAGCCCTGAGGTGACGGAGGACCCTGAGAGGCACACCTGAGGTGACGGAGGAGCCCTGAGGCACACCTGAGGTGACGGAGGACCCTGAGGTGATGGAGGAGCCCTGAGGCACACCTGAGGTGACGGAGGAGAGACCGGATTTACAAGACTTGATCTGAATGAACTGAGGAAAGATGTGAACCAGTCTAGCGGAGTATAGGTGATGCCGATGGAGGATAACCTGTTGGGTGTCGAAGGCTGCACTCAGGTCGAGGAGGATGAGGATGGGGAGGAAGGCGTAGTCCGTAAAGACCTGCCATAAGGGAGGTCGTTGGAGATGCTGGAGTGGCGTACACCGGACTGGAGCTGTTCATACTGGTTGTTGTGGGATACGTGAGAATGGAGTTGAGAGGCAACTGTTTTATCAAGGATTTTTTAGATATAAGGTAGATTGGATAAAGGATGGAAGTTGTTGAAGTTGAAGGGATCGACACCAGGTTTTTTAATAGTGGATAAAAGTAGAAATGAGTTTTGTTTTTGTGTGTGTGTGGCTAGTGTTGTGTGTGTGTGTGTGTGTGTATGGCTGTTGTGTTTGTGCTGTGTAAAGGCAAGTGTTTTGACTAATTTGTTATCAGACACACACACACACAACACACACACACTCACTCTCTCTCTCTCTCTCTCTCTCTCTCTCTCTCTCTTTCTCACTCACACAAAATCACTCTCTCTCACTCTCACACACACACACACACAGAGCAGGAGCTTCACACACAGTCTAAACTCTCTCTCTTTCTCACACTCACTCACTTTCTCTCACACACACACACACACACACACACAGTATTCTCTCTCTCTCTCTCTCTCTCTCTCTCTCTCTCTCTCTCTCTCTCTGGTTGAGTTCAGATTTGAAGGTGAAGGACAGTCAGAGGATGTTTGACCCAGTTTCACAAAGTATTTTATCAGTAAATGAAAGCAGATTTCCTTCATATGAGAGTCAGTATCCATTATATAATGTGTGTGTAGGGTATCATCATTCCAACAGGAAAATAATCAAAGGAATAATTTCAATCACGCAATTTTTTTGTGAAAAGGTTTAGTTCACCCAAAAATGAAGATTCTGTCATTAATTACTCACCCATCCATCTTCTTCCGCTTATCCGGGGCCGGGTCGCGGGGGCAGCAGTCTAAGCAGAGATCCCCAGACTTCCCTCTCCCTAGACACTTCCTCCAGCTCTTCTGGGGGGACACCGAGGCGTTCCCAGGCCAGCCGGGAGGCAGTCTCTCCAGTCTGTCCTAGGTCTTCCCCGGGGTCTCCTCCCAGTGGGACGTGCCCGGAACACCTTCCCAGGAAGGCGTCCAGGAGGCATCCGGAACAGATGCCCGAGCCACCTCAGCTGACCCCTCTCGATGTGGAGGAGCAGCGGCTCTACTCTGAGCTCCTCCCGAGTGACCGAGCTTCTCACCCTATCTCTAAGGGATCGCCCAGCCACCCTGCGGAGAAAGCTCATTTCGGCCGCCTGTATCCGGGATCTTGTCCTTTCGGTCATGACCCAAAGCTCATGACCATAGGTGAGAGTAGGAACGTAGATTGACCGGTAAATCGAGAGCTTCGCCTTGCGGCTCAGCTCTTTCTTCACCATGACAGACCGGTACAGGGACCGCATTACTGCAGAAGCTGCACCGATCCGTCTGTCAATCTCCCGTTCCATCCTTCCCTCACTCGTGAACAAGACCCCAAGATACTTAAACTCCTCCACTTGAGGCAGGAACTCTCCACCAACCTGAAGTGGGCAAGCCACCCTTTTCCGACTGAGGACCATGGCCTCGGATTTGGAGTTGCTGATTCTCATCCCAGCCGCTTCACACTCAGCTGCAAACCGTCCCAGTGCATGCTGAAGGTCCTGGCTTGATGGAGCCAGCACAACAACATCATCCACAATAAGCAGAGATGGGATCATGTGGTCCCCAAACCTGACACCCTCCGGCCCCTGGCTGCGCCTAGAAATTCTGTCCATAAAAATCATGAACAGAACCGGCGACAAAGGGCAGCCCTGCCGGAGTCCAACACGCACCGGGAACAAGTCTGACTTACTGCTGGCAATACGAACCAAGCTCCTGCTTCGGTCGTACAGGGACCGGATAGCCCTTAGCAAAGGACCCCGGACCCCATACTCCCAGAGCACCCTCCACAGGCCGCCGCGAGGGACACAGTCGAATGCTTTCTCCAAATCCACAAAGCACATGTGGACTGGTTGGGCAAACTCCCATGAACCCTCCAGCACCCTGTAGAGGGTATAGAGCTGGTCCAGTGTTCCACGGCCTGGACGAAAACCACACTGTTCCTCCTGAATCCGAGGTTCTACTATCGGCCGGATTCTCCTCTCCAGTACCCTGGCATAGACTTTCCCAGGGAGGCTGAGAAGTGTGATCCCCCTGTAGTTGGAACACACCCTCCGGTCCTCCTTCTTAAAAAGAGGGACCACCACCCCGGTCTGCCATCCCAGAGGCACTGTCCCCGACCGCCACGCGATGCTGCAGAGGCGTGTCAGCCAAGACAGCCCCACAACATCCAGAGACTTGAGGTACTCAGGGCGGATCTCATCCACCCCCGGTGCCTTGCCACAGAGGAGTTTCTTGACTACCTCGGTGACTTCAGCTTGGGTGATAGACGAGTCCGCCTCCGAGCCCTCAGCCTCTGCTTCCTCAATGGAAGACGTGACAGCGGGATTGAGGAGATCCTCAAAGTATTCCTTCCACCGTCCAACGACATCCTCAGTCGAGGTCAACAGCCGCCCACCTCTACTGTAAACAGCGTTGGTAGAGCACTGCTTCCCCCTCCTGAGGCGCCGGACGGTTTGCCAGAATCTCTTCGAGGCCAGCCGATAGTCCTTCTCCATGGCCTCACCGAACTCCTCCCAGGCCTGAGTTTTTGCCTCCACAACCACCCGGGCTGCAGTCCACTTGGCCTGCCGGTACCTGTCAGCTGCCTCAGGAGTCCCACAAGCCAACCAGGCCCGATAGGACTCCTTCTTCAGCTTGACAGCATCCCTTACTTCCGGTGTCCACCACCGGGTTCGGGGATTGCCGCCTCGACAGGCACCCGGAGACCTTACGGCCACAGCTCCGAGCGGCCGCTTCGACAATGGAGGTGGAGAACATGGTCCACTCGGACTCAATATCTCCAGCCTCCCTCGGAATCCGGTCGAAGCTCTGCCGGAGGTGGGAGTTGAAGATCTCTCTGACAGGAGACTCGGCCAAACGTTTACTTTAAATTACTCACCAACACATTAATTACTCACCAACACTGCTCTGATTATTACATTAGCGGCGGATCTGACTGACACAGAAGAGAAGACATTGTTGAATAAAGTTATTTTTGTTTTGTTTGTTTGTTTTCAAAGTATTCTCGTCTGAAACTTGGAAATAATTTGTCGTTTTTATCCTATTGTTTACTATATTTATTCGCTTGCTCTGTGTCGTTGTGGGTTTTGGTTCTGTAGTCCTTGGCGAAGTGATATGGACATGTTATGCGGTAAAACCTGCCAGGAACTACTTTAGCCATGCGTTTCCCTGGAAATAACGGCACACCTTAGAACGTTCGTCAACTAATCAGAATCAAGCATTTAACAGCCCCGTAGTACAAGTTCAAATAAAGTTATGACAAAAACGTTGAATGAAAGGATTAGGACATTTTGATCTGAACCGATCTGAACAGAAGTGAGTGTGAATCATAGACAGTATAAGAGGTGTGAATCCGCTCCCAGACAGCAGGAGGCGCTCGCGGATCCACGGAACGGGCGTTTCCTCGGTAACAGCTGTTAAACACTGCTTTATTAGGCATTACATGGAGGTAAGATGAGAAGAAAATGCCATCAACACTTTTCTGAAGAGAGTCCTTGCCTTCAGAAATACATTCATATTCATTCATTCATCCATTCATTCATATGATTCCCCTCAGCACTCGGCTGTAAACCCTGACTGCGCCTGCGCGAGACTGACAGCGATTCTCGCCAGTGTTTAAATCGGCACAATCAATGAGAATTAAAATACAAAACCGTAATTCTAACCGCAGAGACTTTTGTCTTGGTTTATCGTCAGACCGGTAATAGTTAAATCTCTAATAGAAAGATCCAAAAACAGCATTTAGTTAAAATAGAATCGTTTGTAACATTATAAATGCCTTTACTGTCACTTTTGATCGATTTTTATATAGTATTTATTTCTTTAAAAATAATCTCACTGACTCAAAACTTTATATAGTTTCTATCTATCTATCTATCTATCTATCTATCTATATATATATATTTAAAATAAAAGGCTGAAATCACCATGAGTGCCGTTCTCAGACTGACGGCAGTTTCTGTGTGAATCACTGACCTCCAGTAGTGACCTCTGACCCCAACTTTGAACTTTCTTTAGAACTTTGTTCATTGGCGGTACAGAAAACGACACAGCAACTCTTCGGCATGATTGTCCCGTGTATTTCAATGAGCGCCAAGGCGATGTTTTCCCCCACGGGCTAAACTCACATCACGTGACGGGGCGTTCCCGGGGGCGTTCCCAGACCAACCGTCTGTATAAGTGTGTAAGTGTGTGATTAAGAGTGTTTAAGAGTATGTGTGTACGAGTAAGAGTGTATGTGTGTGAGTGTTTAAGAGAGTGTGTGTGAATAAGAGTGTATAAGAGTGTGTGAGTGTATAAGAGCGAGTGTATAATAGTGTGTGTGCGAGCAAGAGTGTATGTGTGTGTGAGAGTGTATAAGAGTGAGTGTATATGTGTGTTAGTGTATATATGTGTGAGTAAGAGTGTGTGTGTCGTGTGTGTGGTCTGTGTCCTCATGATGGTCTGAGGTGTGCTTATCTGATAACTCTGGTTATCTCTGTGTTTATGGCCGTGAGCTTCATATCAGGATTGTTCATCAGTGATGTAGAGCTGAAGCAGACGGTGTAAAGTGTAACAACATGTAACACACACACACACACACACACACACACACTGATGGAGTCATAGACCGTATCTGATCATGCATCTCGGTTTGCTTGTTCACACTGGGAGTCGTCTTGGATTCACTTCAGTTCAGCTCGAACAGTAAAGGTCACGGGGTCGTGAACGGAGTGTGTGTTACAGTGAGAGACTCTGGTTGGTTGTTTCTGTAAGATGTTATAAAGTGAAGGTTAGTATGATGGGTTTGTTTATATGGTGTAAACAGGTTTATGCTGATGTTGCAGTCAGTCTCTCTCTCTCTCTCACTCACTCACTCACTCACTCACTCACTCTCTCATACTCACTCACACTCTCTCATTCACTCTCACTCACTCACTCTCTCTCTCTCACTCTCTCATTCACTCTCACTCTCTCATTCACTCTCACTCTCTCATTCACTCTCACTCACTCTCATTCACTCACTCATTCACTCTCACTCACTCACTCACTCACTCTCACTCACTCACTCACTCTCTCATTCACTCTCACTCACTCTCTCATTCACTCTCACTCTCTCATTCACTCTCACTCTCTCATTCACTCTCACTCACTCTCTCATTCACTCTCACTCACTCTCTCATTCACTCTCACTCTCTCATTCACTCTCACTCTCTCATTCACTCTCACTCTCTCATTCACTCTCACTCACTCTCACTCACTCTCATTCACTCTCATTCACTCACTCATTCACTCTCACTCACTCACTCACTCTCTCATTCACTCTCACTCACTCTCTCATTCACTCTCATTCACTCACTCACTCACTCTCACTCGCTCACTCACTCACTCACTCTCTCATTCACTCTCTCATTCACTCTCACTCACTCTCTCATTCACTCTCATTCACTCACTCACTCACTCACTCTCATTCACTCTCACTCTCATTCACTCTCACTCACTCTCTCTCACTCTCTCATTCACTCTCATTCACTCACTCACTCACTCTCTCACTCACTCTCATTCACTCTCACTCACTGTCACTCACTCACTCTCTCTCACTCTCTCATTCACTCTCATTCACTCACTCACTCACTCTCACTCACTCTCTCATTCACTCTCATTCACTCACTCACTCACTCTCATTCACTTTCACTCTCTCATTCACTCTCACTCACTGTCACTCACTCTCTCTCACTCACTCACTCATTCACTCTTTCACTCTCATTCACTCACTCACTCACTCTCATTCACTCTCACTCACTCTCTCATTCACTCTCATTCACTCACTCACTCACTCTCTCACTCTCATTCACTCTCACTCTCTCATTCACTCACTCACTGTCACTCACTCTCACTCACTCACTCACTCACTCACTCTCTCATTCACTCTCACTCTCTCATTCACTCTCACTCACTCACTCACTCTCTCTCACTCTCTCATTCTCACTCACTCACTTACTCTCTCACTCTCTCTCTCTCGTTTTCTAATACTCTTGTCCTCCGTCAGAATCATTCATCACTCCTGTCTCGACCGCCTGCTGATTAACTGTGCTGAGAAACCCAGTGTAGCTCGCCCCTCTCTCTCTCTCTCTCTCTCTCTCTCTCTCGTTCGTGATGTTTCTGTACTCGCTGCTGCGTCAGAAAGATGAAGATGATGACGAGGAGTGTGAGGTAGACAGACAGCATCTCAATCTCTCTGTTTCTGACTTTCAGTGTTTCTGCTCGAGTGTGTGTGTGTAATCCTCTCGCTGGGAACAGGAGGAACTCTGGGAAATTTAATTAAAGATCCCTGCTGTTAAATCCTGTTGCCAGAGCTGTTTGAGATCGCTTTAAAGTTCCGTCGTCGTTTACTCGCCTTCGTCTTCTGCGAAATATAGAGGGTTTTTGAGAAATGAACATGTTTTTCTGTCAATGCATGAAGTCAATGGGGTCCAAAGTTGTTTGATTCCCAGCGTTCTTCAAAATGTTCCATACAGGTTTGGAAAGTCATGAGCGGGAGTCAGTGAGGGCAGGATCTTGCATTTCATTATAAATGCATGTTATTGAGATGTTTTTATGAACATAAAGCTTTGTTTTAGACAAAAGTGACTGTTGTGTGCACCAGTTTAGTTCTAATTTCTTGCAGAATTGCTAGTTTTTGCAGTAACAATAATAGAACGTTTGTTCAAAGTTATCTGGTCTTTAATAATGTTTTCAGAACGTTAGCACAAAAAAATGTATACTTTGTTCATGGAACATTTCTGAAACGTTTAGTTGGACGTTTAAATGTAACGGCTAGTTTTAGAACGTTAAAGTAACGTTAGAAGAACGGAATGTTCCCTTAATGTTCACATAATCAAAAGAAAAAACGTTTTTAAAACATTTGAAAAAACTGGACGTTTTGAACATTCAGAAATAACGTTTTCATAACAAAACCTTTCAGATCATATCTGTGAGTTTGCTGTAGATCTCGGATGAAGTGTGTTCGTGAGTCGTGGCTCTGGGTGTTTCTGGAGATCAGGTGTAATCTACTGTTTGTGTCATTACTGTAAACCTTATGATTAGTGTTTAACCGGTGTTCAGTTCTGAGGTAACTGGTAGTTTAGTGAGTTACAGCTTTACAGAAAATCATGATGTTAAAGTTTCTAATATGTGAAGGTCTTAAAGTCGCAGCTCTGAGCCGGACGCCTGCAGCCTCAGCTAGAGGAGGTCTGCTGCTATTATCTGAGGTTTTATGTGAGTAAAGGTGAAGGTGATGTGTAGGATCTGTAAACTTTCTAGCTCATAACGTGTCGTGGCGATGACAGACCTCATTACCGATGCGTCACATGATCAGAATGACATCATCAGATGTTCATACGGCTCATGTTCGAGAGTTTGAGCTTCTCACTGGAATGTTGAGCCTGAAGCCGACGGCCGAGACACACGATACTGTGTTTATTCTGCCGCTCTTCACTGCTAATGCGTCTCAGACCGCTAAAACACCAAACACTCACAACTCTCCAGTCTTTAATGGAGCATTGCACTGATTTATTTCAAGTAACTTGAGTTACGTAATCAGATTACTTTTTCAAGTAACTAGTAAAGTTCAATTAAGTAATGCAAGTTACTTTTTTTTTAATACATTTATTGACTGACAGCTCACCTGTCCTCATGTTGAGACAAATCGAAGTGCAGAGGCGTAGTGTGTGTGTGTGTGTGTGTGTGTGTGTGTAAACATGATGGTTATTGTAGTTCTAGACTAAATGTGTGCATTTACATTAGTACTTGCACAAAAAAGATGAAATATTCCTCAAAATGAATAAAATCAGTGAATGCAGAATCAGAATACTATGCAAACCTCCAATAACTAAATGTTAAATAAAACATGCATTTAATCTCACTTTATTGACCAATGTACTTGCTTCTGACCTTCGATGATTCAGTTTAAACCATAAGCAAAAATGACTATAGATTTTTTTTTTTTATTAGTAAAGTAAGTATTAAACTTTTTTTTCTCTTCCATCTTATTCTTCCGATGTCCAGAATAACAGCAGCTGAGAGGTTTAAGCGGCGCCCTCGAAAAAAATGAATCAGCCTAAACGTTTTACTTTTTATCATCCTAAAAAAACAGCCGTACTCATTCTATACACTAAAATGATAAGATAAGACAAATAAAATGAGTAATTTTAAATTTACAAAATGTATTCATAGCTCAGACAAAATCATTGGCTCTGATCTAAACTCCGCCTCTGGTTTATGTAAATAAGAACGTGGACGTTCATATAACTGCACATAATCAGGGCAGCAGTGTAAATGGCAAATTAACTTTACAGGTTAAAATCAATCAAACTGTTGTAAATCGTTCTGCCGTTCATGAAGAATGTCTTTCTCTTCAGCTGATATTCTGCTAGTGATTGTGTTATTGTTGGACTTGTGAAGTTCATGGCAATATTAATACATTTTATATAGATTTTTAAGGACATTTTTGTTACTTGTGGACAGCGTCCTTGATGTAATGACGTAGTTTGGCTTCTCTTTCACACCAAACACAAGCAGTGTGTGTTTCATTCAGCACGCACGAACAGAGGCCACGTTTTAACGTGTGCATGAAATGGATCTATTTTTGTAAAATACGTGAACAATTAATCCCGGCATGTTTAATGTTATTACTGGATCTTCTAGTGAAACGACAGTCTTCTCTTATTCTCCAATCATTTAGTCCGCTTAAACTCCGCCCCTTCCTTACATTCACATTCAGACCCGCCTCCGTTTTGAGTGACACGCCCACATCTCAACATCCAGCCAACAACCGACAGTTAGAACAAAGCCCCGCCCTGTTTTTGTTCTCAGTAATCCGTTACAGTCGCTCTACATCAAATTATCTGTTAAGTCACAACTTGAATATTAATATTTAACCCTTTAAATAAAGAAATGACTTCAGTAGCGTGTTAGCCTTGCAACTGCAGTGGAAAGTTCACTGATCTCCAGCACTGAAATTGTTGTTTTTGTGTGGCTGGACGTCAGTGCGATGTCTTGAGTGACGTGTCTGTGATCTCGCTTGTCTCCTGCAGTCCCAGAAGTCCTGGATCGAACACACTTTCACCAGGAGGGAATGTGTCTATATTCTGCCCGTGTCGAAGGACCCGCACAGGTGCGTCACACACACTCATACACCTGATCATGACCGGGTCAAACTTCAGTGGAAAATCACAGACTTACGAATCTAGAGACCAGTTGCTTAAACTATGAACTAGTCTATTTATATATACAGAACATATTACACGCAGTACACACACACACATATATATATTATGTAAACACAGACTTTTATTTTGGATGCGATTAATCGTTGCCCAGCACCAGTTTTTAAAGTCCTGCCAACCACTCTTTAGCTTTAGCTTTAGCTTTAGCTTTAGCAACAGCGTGACGTTCACAATCGAACATTTCTGAAAGTGTGAGCTGTGTTTTGCAGATGCCTCCCGGGATGCCAGATCTGCCAGCAACTGGTGCGGTGAGTGTCCTCACACATGACATGTAGACGCTTCACACACTCCGAGCGCGTGCTGATGTGTGTGTGTGTGTGTGTGTGTGTGTGTGTAGATGCTGCTGTGGGCGGCTGGTTCGACAGCATGTGGGCTTCACGGCCACACTGGCGGTGAAATACTCAGACGTGCGCGTGTCCGAGGGCGAGCCGGATCTGGAGCAGTGGAGCGTGGAGAAACACACGGAGGAGAGTCCCACTGATGCTTACGGAGTCATCAACTTCCAGGGCGGATCGCATTCATACAGAGCCAAGGTATGAACACTCTCACACTCTCACACTCACACACTCACTCACTCACTCACTCAATCACTGACACTCTCTCTCTCACTCACACACACACACACACACACTCACTCACTCACTCAATCACTGACACTCTCTCTCTCACTCACACACACACACACACACACACACACACACTCACTCACTCTCTCACACACACACTCTCACACACACACACTCACTCACTCACTCACTCACTCAATCACTGACACTCTCTCTCTCACTCACACACACACACACACTCACACACACACTCACTCAAACTCTCACTCAATCACTCACTCACTCTCTCACACACACTCACTCACTCACTCACTCACTCAAACTCTCACTCAATCACTCTCTCACACACACACACACACACACACACACTCACACTCACTCACACACACTCACTCTCTCACATACACACACACACACACACACTCACTCTCTCACATACACACACACACACACACACACACACACTCACTCACTCAAACTCTCACTCACTCACTCTCTCACACACACACACACACACACACACACACACACACACACACACTCACTCTCTCACATACACACACACTCACACACACACTCACTCAAACTCTCACTCAATCACTCACTCACTCTCTCACACACACACACACACACACACACACACACACTCACTCTCTCACATACACACACACTCACACACTCACTCACTCAAACTCTCACTCAATCACTCACTCACTCTCTCACACACACACACACACACACACACACACACACTCACTCTCTCACATACACACACACTCACACACACACTCACTCAAACTCTCACTCAATCACTCACTCACTCTCTCACATACACACACACTCACACACACACACACTCAAACTCTCACTCACTCACACTCTCTCACACACACACACACACACACACACACACACACACACACACACTGATTGTCGTGTCTCCGCAGTATCTGCGCCTGTCCTACGACTCGCGCCCCGAGGCCGTCCTGAGGCTCATGCTGAAGGAGTGGCAGATGGAGCTGCCGAAGATCGTCATCAGCGTTCACGGGGGAATCCAGAACTTCGACCTGCACCCGCGCATCAAACAGGTGGTGGGAAAAGGCCTGATCAAAGCTGCCGTCACCACCGGGGCCTGGATCCTGACCGGAGGGGTCAACACAGGTCTCACACACACACACACACACACACACACACACTGGGTTTCGCCGAGTTTGTTTACATTTACGACTTACAAATAAGGACAGCAATAGAAGCAATTAAACTAACAATAGGGCAACAATATGCAAGTGCTGTGACGAGTCCCAGTTAGTCCGGCAGGGAGCAGTCCAGCTGAAGGTCTGTGAAAGTGATTCTGTGTCTCTCTGGGATGATGCACCACGAGGCACTGTTCACCTGCAGAACACCAGCTTCTGGAGACACGTCGGTCTGAAGTAGTGAGTTTAGGTATAGAGGAGCAGAGCCAGTGGTTGTTCTGCAGGAAATCATCAGTGCAGGTTTATGAGGAGAGTGACGTGCGTCTCTTCGGCTTGATAAACACACTCTTGCTGCAGCATCTGGATCAGTTGCAGAGGTCTGACAGATGCTGGAAGGAGAGAGCATTACAATAGTCCCGTCTGGAGAGAACAAGAGCTTGGAGAAGGAGTTGTGTAGCTCCGATAGGATGGACCTGATCCTCCTAATGTTGTGTAAGGCAAATCTGCAGGACCGGCAGTTCTAGCAATGGGGTCTGTGAAGTTCAACTGATCATCAATCACATCTCCAAGGTTCCTGGCTGTCCATCCATACGGTTGTGTAAGATGAAACTAGCTGAATGGAGAAGTTGTGGTGTAGTGTTGGGTTAGCTGAGACACGAGCAGTTCTGTCTTCATAAAGTTTAGTTGATGGTGATGGTCCTTCATCCAGTAAGAAATGTCAGTCAGGCTGAGATGTGAGCAGCTCCTGTCGGATCATCCGGCTGGAATGAGAGGTAGAGCTGTGTGTCGTCAGTGTAACAGTGATGGGATAAACCATGTTCCTGAATGACAGACACTAGTGATGATGTAGATGTATACATATGTATATGTGTGTGTGTGTGTGTTTATATATATATATATGAGGCAGTCTATAGTTTTCTTTTAGTGCTTGAAATTAAAGGGATAGTTCACTTTGAAATAAAATGTTGGTATGTTTAAGCTTACCTCAAGGGCATCCAAGATGTAAGTGTCTTTGTTTCCACAGTAGTTTCAATTTTTATATTTTTAGGTCAAACCGTTCTTGTCTGTCAGTCGTATAATGCAGGTCTATGGTCACGGTCTCAGAGAGCAAGCACAGAGAAGTCCAAATTAAACAATTCCCCATCGTCCAAATTAAACAATTCCCCATCGTAAGTACACATTGATGGCCTAAGACACGAAACGAGCGGTCTGTGTGAGAAAACAGTATTTATATCGTTTTTACCTCTTATACACAACCACGTCACACACCAGGAAGCGCGCGCGCCCTCAGATCACTTGGACGTGGTAAAAAAGAGGTAAAAATGATATAAATACTGTTCGTTTTCTCACACAAACCGCTCGTTTCGTGTCTTAGGCCATCAGTGTGTACTTACGATGGGGAATTGTTTAATTTGGACTTCTCTGTGCTTGCTCTCTGAGACAGTGACCATAGACCTGCATTATACGACTGACAGACAAGAACGGTTTGACCTAAAAATATCAAAATTGAAACTACTGTGGAAACAAAGACACTTACATCTTGGATGCCCTTGAGGTAAGCTTAAACATACCAACATTTTATTTCAAAGTGAACTATCCCTTTAAGTTTATTTTTCTGACCCCATTGACAGATATTTGTTCTTTAAGCACAAACCCGCTTCATTTTAAGCAATTTTTCAGTAATTTTGCTTCTCCAGTAAATGTATTTTGATTTAAGAATGCTTTGATATTTGTGCTGGAAAACAAGGAAGAACATTGTTTACAATTGGTTTCACTGATCAACCTTATAAAACACAAGATACTAGCAAAACTAATGGTCGACTCCAAAACTTTTTTGTCAGCTGAAAACATTTTAATATGTCACTCTCACACTCACACTCATACACACACACACACACACACTCGCTCTCTCAAACACACACTCTCATTCACACACACTTGCTCTCTCACACACACATTCAGAGCAGGGCAGACTCAGTTGAGTGACGCTTCTGAAGCCAGACTGGTTGTTGTGTGTAAGAAAGATAGAGACTTGGTTGAAAACGACTCGTTCAAGTATTTTAGCAATGATTGGAAGAAGGGATAAGTCTGTAGTTTTATAAAAGTGCTGGATTTAGAGTGGGTTTCTTAAGCTGTGTGTGTGTGTGTGTGTGTGTGTGTGTGTGTGTGTGTGTTTGTTCACAGCAGCAGTTACAGGATTAACTCTCATCATAATGACAGTCATTTGAGTTTAAAGATCAGGTCGAAGTGCTTTATTAGTGTTTACATACACACAGCGTCTCTAAACACACACACACACACACGCGCTGCAGTGAGAGGTCACGACCCCTCGAGGGTCACTGTAACTGCTGTGTGTTTTTCGCTGTGTTTTCCAGGTGTGGCCAAACATGTGGGTGATGCTCTGAAGGAACATCTTTCCAGATCAGCGCGTAAGATCTGCACTGTGGGAATCGCTCCCTGGGGAGTGATCGAAAACAGGAACGACCTCATCGGACGAGACGTGAGACTCACTCACACACACACACACACACACACACTCACACTCACACTCACTTACTTATGAGTCTTATGACTGACCTATGTATCTCACTGAACACAGAACCAAGAGAGAAAAATAAAGAAATTGAAACCTGTATTCAGGACTGTTTTGATTTGATGACATGTAATATCAGGACATTCATACACTGAGTTGAAGTGATGATTTTCATTAGATACTTTTTTTTGTGTTTGGGAACACTGTATCTTTTTAATTCATCAAGGATGCATTAAAATGTTAAAAAGTGACAGTAAAGACATTTATAATGTTACAAAAGACTCTTAATTCAAAATACATGCTGTTCTTTAGAACCCATTCATCAAAGAATCCTGAGAAATTAAATATATCATGATTTCGACCAAAACATGAACTGTTTTCAACACTGATAATAATCATAAATGTTTCTTGAGCATCAAATCATCATATTAGAGTGATTTCTGAAGGATCATGTGACACTGAAGACTGGAGTAATGATGCTGAAAGTTCAGCTTTGATCACAGGAATAAATTACACTTTACTGTATATTCACATAGAGAACAGCTGATTTACATCATATTTCATATTTCACTGTTTTACTGTATTTTTGATCAAATAAATCAGCAGCAGAATCATGAATCAGCTCAAGACTTGTCCTCTTGTGTGTGTGTGTGTGTGTGTGTGTGTGTGTGTAGGTGGTAGCGCCGTATCAAACCCTGCTGAATCCTCTCAGTAAACTCAACGTGCTCAATAACTTCCACTCTCACTTCATCCTGGTGGATGATGGGACCGTCGGGAAATATGGAGCTGAAGTCAAACTCAGGAGAGAGCTGGAGAAACACATTAACCTGCAGAGAATACACGCACGTGAGACACACACACACACGCGCTCACAAACTCTCAAGCTCACACACACACACACACACACACATGATCTCTCACACGCTTACATTCTCACACTCACATTCACACGCTCTCTCACACACACACATGCTCTCTCACACGCTTACATTCTCTCACACACACACACACACACACACACACACACACACATGATCTCTCACACGCTTACATTCTCACACTCATGCTCACACTCACATTCACACGCTCTCTCACACACACACATGCTCTCTCACACGCTTACATTCTCTCACACACACACACACACACACACACACACACACACACACATGATCTCTCACACGCTTACATTCTCACACTCATGCTCACACTCACATTCACACGCTCTCTCACACACACACATGCTCTCTCACACGCTTACATTCTCTCACACACACACACACACACACGATCTCTCACACGCTTACATTCTCTCACACACACACACACACACACACACGATCTCTCACACGCTTACATTCTCACACTCACGCTCACACTCACATTCACACGCTCTCTCACACGCTTACATTCTCTCTCACACACACACACACACACACACACATGATCTCTCACACGCTTACATTCTCACACTCACGCTCACACTCACATTCACACGCTCTCTCACACGCTTACATTCTCTCACACACACACACACACACACACACACACACACACACACGATCTCTCACACGCTTACATTCTCACACTCACGCTCACACTCACATTCACACGCTCTCTCACACGCTTACATTCTCTCACACACACACACACACACGATCTCTCACACGCTTACATTCTCACACTCACGCTCACACTCACATTCACACACACATGATCTCTCACACGCTTACATTCTCACACTCACGCTCACACTCACATTCACACGCTCTCTCACACACACACATGCTCTCTCACACGCTTACATTCTCTCTCACACACACACACACACACACACACACACACATGATCTCTCACACGCTTACATTCTCACACTCACGCTCACACTCACACACACACATGCTCTCTCACACGCTTACATTCTCTCACACACACACACACACACACACACACACACACATGATCTCTCACACGCTTACATTCTCACACTCACGCTCACACTCACATTCACACGCTCTCTCACACACACACATGCTCTCTCACACGCTTACATTCTCTCTCACACACACACACACACACACACACACACACACACATGATCTCTCACACGCTTACATTCTCACACTCACGCTCACACTCACATTCACACGCTCTCTCACACGCTTACATTCTCTCACACACACACACACACACACACACACACGCTCTCTCACACGCTTACATTCTCTCACACACACACACACACACACACACATGATCTCTCACACGCTTACATTCTCACACTCACGCTCACACTCACATTCACACGCTCTCTCACACACACACACACACACATGATCTCTCACACGCTTACATTCTCACACTCACATTCACACGCTCTCTCACACACACACATGCTCTCTCACACGCTTACATTCTCTCACACACACACACACACACACACACACACACATGATCTCTCACACGCTTACATTCTCACACTCACGCTCACACTCACATTCACACGCTCTCTCACACACACACACACACACACACATGATCTCTCACACGCTTACATTCTCTCTCACACACACACACACACACACACACACACACACATGATCTCTCACACGCTTACATTCTCACACTCACGCTCACACTCACATTCACACGCTCTCTCACACACACACACACACACATGATCTCTCACACGCTTACATTCTCACACTCACATTCACACGCTCTCTCACACACACACATGCTCTCTCACACGCTTACATTCTCTCACACACACACACACACACACACACACACATGATCTCTCACACGCTTACATTCTCACACTCACACTCACATTCACACGCTCTCTCACACACACACATGCTCTCTCACACGCTTACATTCTCTCTCACACACACACACACACACACACACACACACACATGATCTCTCACACGCTTACATTCTCACACTCACGCTCACACTCACATTCACACGCTCTCTCACACACACACACACACACATGATCTCTCACACGCTTACATTCTCACACTCACATTCACACGCTCTCTCACACACACACATGATCTCTCACACGCTTACATTCTCACACTCACACTCACATTCACACGCTCTCTCACACACACACATGCTCTCTCACACGCTTACATTCTCTCTCACACACACACACACACACACACACACACACACATGCTCTCTCACACGCTTACATTCTCTCACACACACACACACACACACACACACACACACATGATCTCTCACACGCTTACATTCTCACACTCACGCTCACACTCACATTCACACGCTCTCTCACACACACACATGCTCTCTCACACGCTTACATTCTCTCACACACACACACACACACACACACACACACACACACACACATGATCTCTCACACGCTTACATTCTCACACTCACGCTCACACTCACATTCACACGCTCTCTCACACGCTTACATTCTCTCACACACACACACACACACACACACACACATGCTCTCTCACACGCTTACATTCTCTCACACACACACACACACACACACACACACACGCTCTCTCACACGCTTACATTCTCTCACACACACACACACACACACACACACATGATCTCTCACACGCTTACATTCTCACACTCACGCTCACACTCACATTCACACGCTCTCTCACACACACACACACACACATGATCTCTCACACGCTTACATTCTCACACTCACATTCACACGCTCTCTCACACACACACATGCTCTCTCACACGCTTACATTCTCTCACACACACACACACACACACACACACACACACATGATCTCTCACACGCTTACATTCTCACACTCACGCTCACACTCACATTCACACGCTCTCTCACACACACACATGCTCTCTCACACGCTTACATTCTCTCACACACACACACACACACACACACACACACACACACACACACATG
>NC_139971.1:45023453-45073453 GCF_963993115.1 Abramis brama
CAAACGCTTCCGCATCATCTACAACAACCTGCACGGGAACAGCCGGGTAAATCAGACCTCACACTGGGAATCTCCTAATCAGACCTCTCACTGGGAATCTGCTAATCAGACCTCTCACTGGGAATCTGCTAATCAGACCTCACACTGGGAATCTCCTAATCAGACCTCTCACTGGGAATCTGCTAATCAGACCTCTCACTGGGAATCTGCTAATCAGACCTCACACTGGGAATCTGCTAATCAGACCTCTCACTGGGAATCTGCTAATCAGACCTCACACTGGGAATCTGCTAATCAGACCTCTCACTGGGAATCTGCTAATCAGACCTCTCACTGGGAATCTGCTAATCAGACCTCTCACTGGGAATCTGCTAATCAGACCTCTCACTGGGAATCTGCTAATCAGACCTCTCACTGGGAATCTGCTAATCAGACCTCTCACTGGGAATCTGCTAATCAGACCTCTCACTGGGAATCTGCTAATCAGACCTCACACTGGGAATCTGCTAATCAGACCTCTCACTGGGAATCTGCTAATCAGACCTCTCACTGGGAATCTGCTAATCAGACCTCACACTGGGAATCTGCTAATCAGACCTCTCACTGGGAATCTGCTAATCAGACCTCTCACTGGGAATCTGCTAATCAGACCTCACACTGGGAATCTGCTAATCAGACCTCTCACTGGGAATCTGCTAATCAGACCTCACACTGGGAATCTGCTAATCAGACCTCTCACTGGGAATCTGCTAATCAGACCTCTCACTGGGAATCTGCTAATCAGACCTCACACTGGGAATCTGCTAATCAGACCTCTCACTGGGAATCTGCTAATCAGACCTCTCACTGGGAATCTGCTAATCAGACCTCACACTGGGAATCTCCTAATCAGACCTCACACTGGGAATCTCCTAATCAGACCTCACACTGGGAATCTCCTAATCAGACCTCACACTGGGAATCTGCTAATCAGACCTCTCACTGGGAATCTCCTAATCAGACCTCACACTGGGAATCTCCTAATCAGACCTCTCACTGGGAATCTGGAAATCTGCTGTCTGGATGCAGACGTTCCCAAACACTCTTTAGCCCAATCCCTTTGAGTCCTTCTATTAAAGGAGTAGTTCACTTTAAAATGAAAATTAGCCCATGATTTACTCTCCCTCAAGCCATCTTAAGTGTATATGACTTTCTTCTTTCAGACTAATACAATCAGAGTTATATTAAAAAATGTCCTGGCTCTTCCCAGCTTTATAATGGCAGTGAATTGTAATTATCAGTTTGAAGCTCAAAAAAGTGAATCTATACATTCTCTCTCTCTCTCTCTCTCTCTCTCTCTCTCTCTCTCTCTCAGCGATCGGGGCGACACACAGCCAGCAGTTCCCATGAGTCCTTCAGCATTCAGGCTGATAAAAAGGAGAAAACCAGACACAATCATTTCATCAAGACGGCTCAGCCCTACAAGCCCAAGGTAACGCGGGGGGTTCGTGAGTGAGTGACTGAGAGAGAGTGAGTGTGTGAGAGTGAGCGTGTGAGCGTGAGCGTGAGAGTGAGCGTGAGAGTGAGCGTGAGAGTGAGCGTGAGAGTGAGCGTGAGAGTGAGCGTGAGCGAGCGTGTGAGTGAGTGAGTGAGCGAGCGTGTGAGTGAGTGAGTGAGCGAGCGAGCGAGCGTGAGTGAGTGCGTGTGAGTGAGTGAGTGAGCGTGAGAGAGCGTGAGAGTGAGTGAGTGTGAGTGAGTGAGTGCGAGCGTGAGAGAGCGAGTGAGAGTGAGAGTGAGCAAGCGAGTGAGAGTGAGCGTGAGAGAGTGAGCGTGAGAGAGTGAGCGTGAGAGAGTGAGCGTGAGAGAGTGAGAGTGAGCGTGAGAGAGAGTGAGCGTGTGAGAGTGAGCGTGAGAGAGTGCGTGAGAGAGAGTGAGCGTGAGAGAGTGAGCGTGAGAGAGTGAGCGAGCGTGAGAGAGAGCGTGAGAGTGAGCGTGTGAGAGTGAGCGTGTGAGAGTGAGCGAGAGAGAGTGAGCGTGAGTGCGTGAGTGCGTGAGTGAGTGAGTGAGTGAGTGAGTGAGTGAGTGAGCGAGCGAGTGAGCGTGAGAGTGAGTGAGTGAGTGAGTGCGAGCGTGAGAGAGCGAGTGAGAGTGAGCGAGTGAGTGTGAGTGAGTGAGTGAGTGCGAGCGTGAGAGAGCGAGTGAGAGTGAGCAAGCGAGTGAGAGTGAGCGTGTGAGAGTGAGCGTGAGAGAGTGAGCGTGAGAGAGTGAGCGAGTGAGAGTGAGAGTGAGAGAGTGAGCGTGAGAGAGTGAGCGAGTGAGCGTGAGAGAGTGAGCGTGAGAGAGTGAGCGTGAGAGAGTGAGCGTGAGAGAGAGTGAGCGTGAGAGCGTGAGCGTGAGAGAGAGTGAGCGTGAGAGAGTGAGCGAGCGTGAGAGAGTGAGCGAGCGTGAGAGAGTGAGCGAGCGTGAGAGAGTGAGCGAGCGAGTGAGCGTGAGAGAGCGAGCGTGAGAGAGCGAGCGTGTGAGAGCGAGCGAGAGTGAGCGAGCGTGAGAGAGTGAGCGTGTGAGAGTGAGCGAGCGTGTGAGAGTGAGCGTGAGAGAGTGAGCGTGAGAGAGTGAGCGTGAGAGAGTGAGCGTGAGAGAGTGAGCGTGAGAGAGTGAGCGTGTGAGAGTGAGCGTGTGAGTGAGTGTGTGTGAGTGAGTGTGTGTGAGTGAGTGAGTGAGTGAGCGTGAGTGAGTGAGCGTGAGTGAGTGAGCGTGAGAGAGTGAGCGTGAGAGAGTGAGCGTGAGAGAGTGAGCGTGAGAGAGTGAGCGTGAGAGAGTGAGCGTGAGAGAGTGAGCGTGAGAGAGTGAGCGTGAGAGAGTGAGCGTGAGAGAGAGTGAGCGTGAGAGCGTGAGCGTGAGAGAGAGCGAGCGTGAGAGAGTGAGCGAGCGTGAGAGAGTGAGCGAGCGTGAGAGAGTGAGCGAGCGTGAGAGAGTGAGCGAGCGAGTGAGCGTGAGAGAGCGAGCGTGAGAGAGCGAGCGTGTGAGAGCGAGCGAGAGTGAGCGAGCGTGAGAGAGCGAGCGTGTGAGAGTGAGCGAGCGTGTGAGAGTGAGCGTGAGAGAGTGAGCGTGAGAGAGTGAGCGTGAGAGAGTGAGCGTGAGAGAGTGAGCGTGAGAGAGTGAGCGTGTGAGAGTGAGCGTGTGAGTGAGTGTGTGTGAGTGAGTGTGTGTGAGTGAGTGAGTGAGCGTGAGTGAGTGAGCGTGAGAGAGTGAGCGTGTGAGAGAGTGAG
Source organism: Abramis brama (assembly GCF_963993115.1). NCBI lineage: Eukaryota > Metazoa > Chordata > Actinopteri > Cypriniformes > Leuciscidae > Abramis > Abramis brama. The sequence goes on from NC_139971.1 coordinate 45,026,702, forward strand.
CGTGAGAGAGTGAGCGTGAGAGAGTGAGCGTGAGAGAGTGAGCGTGAGAGAGTGAGCGTGAGAGAGAGCGAGCGTGAGAGAGAGCGAGCGTGAGAGAGTGATCGAGCGTGAGAGAGTGAGCGAGCGAGTGAGCGTGAGAGAGTGAGCGTGAGAGAGTGAGCGTGAGAGAGTGAGCGTGTGAGAGTGAGCGTGAGAGAGTGAGCGTGAGAGAGTGAGCGTGTGAGAGTGAGCGTGTGAGTGAGTGTGTGTGAGTGAGCGTGTGTGAGTGAGTGAGTGAGCGTGAGTGAGTGAGCGTGAGTGAGTGAGCGTGTGAGAGAGTGAGCGTGAGAGAGTGAGCGTGAGAGAGTGAGCGTGAGAGAGTGAGCGTGAGAGAGTGAGCGTGAGAGAGTGAGCGTGAGAGAGTGAGAGCGTGAGAGAGAGCGAGCGTGAGAGAGTGAGCGAGCGTGAGAGAGTGAGCGAGCGAGTGAGCGTGAGAGAGTGAGCGTGAGAGAGTGAGCGTGTGAGAGTGAGCGAGAGTGAGAGAGTGAGCGTGTGAGAGTGAGCGAGCGTGTGAGAGTGAGCGTGAGAGAGTGAGCGTGAGAGAGTGAGCGTGAGAGAGTGAGCGTGTGAGAGTGAGCGTGTGAGAGTGAGCGTGTGAGTGAGTGTGTGAGAGTGAGTGTGTGTGAGTGAGTGTGTGTGAGTGAGAGAGTGAGCGTGTGAGAGAGTGAGCGTGAGAGAGTGAGCGTGTGAGAGAGTGAGCGTGAGAGAGTGAGCGTGAGAGAGTGAGCGTGAGAGAGTGAGCGTGTGAGAGTGAGCGTGTGAGTGAGTGTGTGTGAGTGAGTGTGTGTGAGTGAGTGAGTGAGCGTGAGTGAGTGAGCGTGAGAGAGTGAGCGTGAGAGAGTGAGCGTGTGAGAGAGTGAGCGTGTGAGAGAGTGAGCGTGAGAGAGTGAGCGTGTGAGAGTGAGCGTGAGAGAGTGAGCGTGTGAGAGTGAGCGTGTGAGAGTGAGCGTGAGTGAGTGAGTGAGTGAGTGAGTGAGTGAGTGAGTGAGTGAGTGAGTGAGTGAGTGAGTGAGTGAGTGAGTGAGTGAGTGAGTGTGTATCTCTGCTCTAACCGTCTGGTCGTCCCTCAGCCGGACTCGGCGTCAGAGCAGCAGAAGAAGAAGAGCCGAGAGGAGGTGGTGGACATCGACGATCCCGAGACTCGACGCTTCCCGTACCCGTTCAACGAGCTGCTGGTGTGGGCCGTGCTCATGAAGAGGCAGAAGATGTCCCTGTTCTTCTGGCAGCACGGAGAGGAGTCCACCGCCAAAGCCCTGGTGGCCTGCAAACTGCTGCGCTCCATGGGCTACGAGGCCAAGAAGAGCGACGTGGTGGACGACACCTCGGAGGAGCTGAAGGAGTATTCCAAGTGAGTCACGGTCAGGGCTGGGAATCGAAAATTCTTGAGGTCAGGAATCGGATACTTGTTATAAAATTAACATTTCGATTCCTCTTATTGATTCCTCTGTGAACATTTCAATATGACTTTAAGCAGGGACGTGCACAGGGGGGTTGCTCAGGTTGCCCGGGCAACTGCCCATATGCCCTTCTCGACTCACTTTGCCCTTCCGAGGGGGAAAAAATAAATAAATAAAAAGTACAATGGAGGCAGAATTTCACGTAGGCCTAGATAAAAAATTTTTTTTTTTAAAAACCGCAAAGCCTCATTCACTTCCATTCGGGCACCGAAAGTGAAAGTCAGTGGGGGAAGGGCAAACTCTGTTTACGTGGCTGCAGCGCTGTACGCGACCGGCACATGAGCTGAGCCTGCAGGACCTAGAAGGAGATTGTCGCGGTTGTCAGACGCCTCAACGTTGTCGGAAAAGGTGAGTTTGTGATGTATAACAAACGAACGATCATCATCAGGGTTCCAGACTGCGACCATTTTTGGAGAATGTGCGAGTTAAAATTTGATGTGGTCGCATTTGTGCAAGTGCATGGTCATGCATGTAGGCTACTACGCATGAATTTTCCTGCATTGAACTTGTTTTAGCGCCCGCCAAATTGATTTTTTGTCCCGCCAAAGTCTTATTTGATCGGTGAGTAATGTAGATGAACTGCTGCGCTTGTGACAGGAACAAGCAGAGAGAGAGAGAGAGAGAGAGAGAGAGACACCCGGTCACGCGCGCGCACTCTCTCTCTTCGGAGACAGGCGAAAGTGTAAACAAGACACCGTCTCCAAACTAAGCGCTGTCTTGCTCTCTCTCCCTCGCACATATTAATCAAAATAAATCGACACGGTGGTAAAAGGTCGGAAGACCAAAAGTTTCATGTGGGGCATGTGGGGCATTTTTTTCCTGAAATACCGCTGGGTGTGAATTGTGCTAAATAAGTTGCCTTATCTTCTCTGAAAAGCGTTCCGGACATTCAGCGGACATAAAACAACACTTTAATAAAACGAAAAGAAAAAAAAAAACTATCCAGTGATGAAATGTTTTCTGTGTTGACAGAAATCTTGGATGTCCATGTCCTTCTGCTGGGATAATCACACAACGCGCATGACACGTCCAATACGCGAACTAATGACTCCTTTGAACCGATTTATTTTAATGAATAGTTAAAACAACTGATCTTTCCAACAGTGAACTCAGGAGACGTCTGAATCGGTGTATAACTAATCAGTAACACTTTACAATAAGGTTCTATTTATTACATAAATAACATAAAAAGTACAGTTTGCTTACTCAAGCTTAAGCTTTAAAATAAATAAAACCATTTGTTTTTTAAAAGGCATATAACTACATTTTTCCACACAGTGCTATCAAGAAGAATCGGATTAATAATCAGAATCGTTAGTGGCATTATATTGATTAAATTATTAGTAGTAGGCTAGTTAAGGTGATTGCGTGCTGTATTTCAGTGTTTTACTACTTTGTGTATATATATTTTAATAAAGACCCTGTTATTCTCAGTCCTTCATATAGCCTGTGAGTTTTTTCAGGGGTGCCCTTTTTTCAGGTCAGAGCAACTGCCCCTCAAAATTCCTGTGCACGTCCCTGACGTTAAGCCACTCAAGCGTGAGAGACTCTGTTTTCTGTGTTTTTCACAGATGTGTATCAGTGTATTGGATCCGTGCAGCTCTTAAAGTGACAGCAGCCTAATATTCCTGCTCTATAATAACACTAATCAAACAACAAAAGACAAAGAGAAAATTCACTTGTTCTTCACTGAATAACTTTTGTAACTATTATTTATAATGTACATTTTATTTATAAAGTGCGGTGTTATTTTACATTTGATTACAATTTCTGAACCTGAACACCTAAAAATCTTAAAACACTGTTTATTTCAGTCGTTTCTTTGTTCAGTTGTATCTATTTCTTGCAATTTGCAATTTGCTCTTTTTAATTACTCTTTAATTACTGAGTGTTTACTTGTCTTTAATAAAGCTTGAAGTTTATATTAGTTCGGCTAGTTGTTTTTCTAGTGTGTTTTCACAGGCAAACGCTCCTTGTGTTCTTTAGCTTGTTGACTTTTGTTTATGATATTCAGCTACAATTAAATAAGACTAAATAAAAATGACATCTACGTTTTTTTTTTAAATCTTATTAGAATCGAAATTAGGAATCAATAAGCAGAATCGAAATCGGAATCTTTAAAAATTCAAACGATTCCCAACCCTCGTCACGATCAGTCTGAGAATCAGAGTCAAACGCTGGAAATGAAGCTCAAAGTGAATCTGAACTGTGGTGTCAAAAACTTGAACAGAATCGATCTGAATTGACGCCTTTTTTCGCCTTTATCGCCACTGGCTTTTGTCTTGTTTAGTTGGGGACATTTAATTTAATATTCAACAGTATTATTGATCACCTGGACGATGACATCACGGTTTTCTCCAGAGCGGCTATATATATATATAATATATGAACATTAATAACTTTTTCACAACAAAAATGAAACATCTCTGATCTTACTTAATCTGGACTGTGACGCTATTCTCTTCTGGAAACAAAGTTTGTTGCATTATTTTCCTGTTATCTCTGTAAAGCTGCTTTGAAACTCTCTGTGTTGTAAACCATGACACTGTTGTCTTCCAGAGCTGCTGAATCTGAATGATCTCATATTTGATGATGTGCATTATTGATTCTGTTCAGTGGCGGCTCCAGAGATTTTCTGTTGCAGGTGCTATGGGGATGCTCAACACTTAAGAGAAGGTGCTTTGAATTTTGGGGCGTTTCATTATGGAGGTCGCATCGGATCACCCTTGGTATACACATGCGTACACGCCCGCATTAACTATACTCGTTCTACGACTATAAGCATACTGTATATATATGTAAAAGTTTTTAATGAAAGGGCTATAGACAGGGGCGGTCGGAGGGGTACGCAGCAACAGTTTTGGCAATCATCAATCTGGTGCACTTTGAGAGTTAAATTAAAAGCTCCAACCCATATTCAGTGTGTAAACTAAACAAAGAAAAATTCAAACCTCTTTTAGTTACAGTGTCTGTCTACATTACACTACTACATCATAATAGTTATAATATTAATCCCATGATATAATAGCCATATATTGTAAAACAAATGCACTGAAAAATAAAGGAAACTTTCATTATTAGTTTTGTACTAATTTCTATACTTGAAAGAGTATATTTCTATACTTCATATTAAAGATGTGATTGGGCCAGCCCAGTGTCAATCAAGAAAAGAACCAATGGGCCGCTGATCTACGTGTTTCATGGGGTGTCCGAAAAAAACGAACGCAGACTTTTTTTGATCAATGCATTACACCGGCACTAACCCATGCGCCACCAATTAAGCAAAACAAAACGAATGGGCCGCCGATGTATGAGTTTTATGGGCCGTTAAGACAAAAAAAAAAAAAAAAGTATGAGATGTATCGGCCCAAAAAGCACGTCGGCCAGTAGCCTATGCCTGGACGTCACACTTTAAATCCTCCCTGTTGCCCTTTCACCATCCACTTATTGAGCTGCTGTCGCAACAATTGACATGCCATCTCCTTTTCCCTCTTTCTTTTTCTATTTTTAGTCCCCGACAGCTTTTTTGCTTTATCCATTTTTTTTGACGACGACCCACTAACGTTACTCGTTCCTGCATGCTCGCGATTTTTAAAATTGTATTTAATTCCTATTTTTAACAACATGAAAAAGACTATTCAAGCATGACATTAAAATATAAATATAATAAATTACAGACATTTCTTGTAGGTGCTGGGCAGGTGCTATGGCTATTATAGGGGGAGCTACAGCACCACCTAGCTCCCACTGGCGCCGCCACTGATTCTGTTTATTACTGTGAAGCTGTACGTTATGAAGTGCTGTAGTGATGACTGTGTGTGTGTGTGTGTGTCAGTGAGTTCGGCACGCTGGCGGTGGATCTGCTGGAGCAGTCGTTCCGGCAGGACGAGACGATGGCCATGAAGCTGCTGACGTACGAGCTGAAGAACTGGAGCAACTCCACGTGTCTGAAGCTGGCGGTGTCGTCGCGGCTCCGGCCCTTCGTGGCTCACACCTGCACACAGATGCTGCTGTCCGACATGTGGATGGGCCGCCTCAACATGCGCAAGAACTCCTGGTACAAGGTACAGCGCACTGATTACATTCATCATGCAGTTAGCAGGCGGCAGGGCCGATATCGACTATATCACCATATTTTCTGGTAGGGTCGCACAATTAATCGCAATGAAACTGCACGCGATTTGGCAAAGGCACGGCTGATCGGTAGGAAACGCTGCTCCATCTGAACACTAGAGGGCCACACACACACACACACACACACACACACACACACACACACACACACACACACACACACATATATACACCACATATCCCTCTGAACACCAGAGGGCGTCTCTCTCTCTCTCACACACACACACACACACACACACACACACATACATACACACACACACACATATACACCACATATCCCTCTGAACACCAGAGGGCGTCTCTCTCTCACACACACACACACACACCACATATCCCTCTGAACACCAGAGGGCGTCTCACACACACACGCCAAATATGCCCCGCAGAAGTACGATAACACACATCAATTTCTGGTATTCATTGCGATAACAATATCAGTGACGATATAAATATAGTACCATTCACGATTCATGAGAGCCTCAGAAACACAAACATTGATCTAAAGTAAGACATACTCATCATCAGATAGGCTCCTATAATATAACAATTACATGAACGAATAAAAAAACAGGAAAAATCCGAACACCAGCCCTTGCCGAAATGGAGAAGTTGCAGATATACGTTTATTCTGTAGAAGTGCAGAGAAACACCAAGAAGAATTAAAGCTGCAAGCAGCATTTATCGGGGTTCAAGCAATTAAGGCCTTTAAACACAAAAGCATCAAAAGTTATTACATTTTATTTAGCAAGCATGTAACCACTGACATAATAGATGGAAAATACCATTTACAGCCAATACAGGCAATGTACCATAGGAAATATATGGTTTTAAAGCTTTTTAACAGTTATAGCGCCACCTATGGTCAGATCTCCATAAAATTTTGCATGCTTGTTAATGATGTTATGTCACATATGCTCACCAATGTTTGCGAAATTCTGAGTTTTCATTTAGGATTTATAGGCTTTTTAGTGTATTTTGCCACGCCCATTTTATAAATGACCCTATTACAGCCTTGTAAATGCAAAAGTTCAACTTTTTTTGATAATTATTGATCTAGAGAGTCCAGAGAATTGTCCTAGACTGGTCTGTTTCCGATCGGGCGAAAAACCTAGGACTAGTTCGCAAAAGTAGGTTTTTAACATATTCGTGAATATTTAATGATCGGTTTGATTGACAGCAATGGTTCTTGAGGCAAAGTTATTCAGGATGAGGAGATCTATCAAATGATATGCATATTGTGTGGATGAGTGTAACACCACGTGATTACAGAGCCATAAAACTCGTTAGCGCCAACTAGTGGCCAATTTCTTTCAAAATTCTTACAGACCTCTAGGGCCAGGAGTCGAACATGCCCACCGAGTTTCGTTCCGATCGGCCTCCGTTAACCTTGTCTAATAGGTGCTCAAACTTCATTGGCCGAAGACTGCCATGTTTTTCGAGATACGCCAATGTCCTCATAGAGATACACGGCACCTTGGACCAAGACACTGCATACCAATTTTCAAGTCAATCGGACTAACAGTCAGGTGGTCATAGCCCTTTTCATGTTTTTTTCATGTTATAGCGCCACCTAGTGTTCAATCGTTATGATTTTTTTACTGTGACCCCAAATTGAACTCATACACATGTGTTCCAAGTTTGCTGAAGATATCTCATTTACTTCTCAAGTTATAGCCATTTTAGTAAAACAGGCTCCTCCCACAACGTTCATTTTGCACCCCCTAGCGACCATGAATCGAAATTTCAACTTTTTTTCGATAATTATTGATAGTCAGACTCCAAAGAACATTTCTGCACTGGTTTGGTTCCAATCGGGCGAAAAACCTTGGACTAGTATGCAAAAGTAGTTTTTTGACAAAATTTTAAATGGTGGAAAGCTTTGCATACCGGAAATGAAATCGGAGATATACGTTTTGTTCTTCAGGTGTCCAGCTTTCCAATGATATAAGACACTTGAGTCCATGACATACGGTCTAGGAGTTATGAGCAGTTTTGCGCTTTTGGTCGCTATAGCGCCACCTATAGGCCAATCGGGGTCATAATCTCTGAACCTCTCCTCGATTTTTGTACTACCATCTGGCCAAGTTTCAAGTCTCCAGCACTTACGGTTTGGGCTGCACGATGCGTTTTACGGCGGAAGAAAAATAATAAAAATCAGGGCAATTACAATAGGTTTCAGCACTTGCGTGCGTGAACTCCTAATTACACACAAAAATAATTCAACTTAATTACAAGTTTGAAATGTAAAAAATGAACTACAATACTGATGATAATAATATGCATCCCTATTTAGCAGACGCCTTTATCCAAAGTGTAAGAATGCATTGGTTTATATGTGTGTGTGTGTGTGTGTGTGTGCAGGTGATCCTGAGCATCCTCGTTCCTCCTGCCATCCTCTTGCTGGAGTACAAGACCAAAGCGGAGATGTCCCACATTCCCCAGTCTCAGGACGCCCACCAGAGCATGGAGGACAGCGAGCACAACCTGCAGAACCCCGACGACATACAGATGGTAAACGCAAACCCTGAGGAGATGTTTAACACACTCCACGTCTGATAACGTGCCTTGGCCGTCGCTCTGCCCACTGATCCTCAGAAAACTGTCAATCTTTACACAAGTGTGTGTTTTCAAGTGTTCTTGCACAATCGCACTGGAACAAATGATCAGTGTTTCTGTCTTGTTTTCCAGCACAAATATCTAAACATTCATAAATCAAGATACATTTACTGGAGAAGCAGAATGACGGAAGATATTAAGTCTTGTTTACTGAAGGTTTAGGTTTAAAACAAGAACTAATATCTGCCAATGGAGTCAGAAAAATAATCTTGTTTTCCCTTTAAATTAAGTTTTTTAAATTTTTCTGACCCCACTGGCAGATATTAGTTCTTGTTTTAAGCATAAACTCTTTTTTCAGTAAACAAGACTTAATATCTTCAGTCATTCTGCTTCTCCAGTAAATGTATCTTGATTTAAGAATGTTTAGATATTTGTGCTGGAAAACGAGGCAGAATCCCTGAGGAAGAGCATCTGCACTTGTTGCAGTGTTTTGACAGCTGTGTGTGTGTGTGTGTGTCAGGATGTGTTTAAGGAAGTGCGTATGAACGAGAACGCAGAAATGAAAAGTGAATCGGAGGTCCACGTCCGCTCGCGCCGATTACCCATCACTCGCAAGTTCTACGCGTTTTACCACGCGCCCATCGTCAAGTTCTGGTTCAACACGGTACGTATGACTCTTTTCTCACGCTCTCTCTCTGTGTGTGTGTGTGTGTGTGTGTGTGTCTGTCATTTCCAACTTTAATAAGTGTTCTGGATTGTGGTTCCCATGCGATAGTATCAGAGACACTCGTCCCTGCATAAACTCACTGTGTTACACAGATAAACATCTCAGAACTAGTGGAAGGTTTACTAGTGACATTTCAACCGTGTGTGTGTGTGTGTGTGTGTGTGTGTGTGCGCGCAGAGCTGGTTGATCATTCATCTGTTGTTTCTCATAAGCTGAAGTGTGTTGAGGTGAATGTGAATTAAAGATTTTCTGAAAAGCAAATGATTGTGTGTGTGTGTGTGATCTGAATCATCGTGACTCTTTGATCGCTCGGCCGCAGTAAACCATTCTTGAGCAACTGCGCAATCGGGTCAAACACACAACTGATACCTAGAGTTCTGTGATGCAGAAAATCCAGGCATAGAATTTACTGTAAAGCAAAATGTCACAGAATTTGGCCATTTTTGGATTAATAAATCAAATGTACCTCTGTACATTAAATCAAATACACACAGAAACTCACTTCTTCACTAGAAACCACCAAATAAATGATTGGTGTAACTTGAAAAAAGTATGCCAGAAATGCAATGCACTTTAGTAAAGGAATTGTTTAATTTGGTTATAATTTAAAATAGTTATTGAATTAATTTGATTATCACCATTTTTTTTGTTGACTATCATAAAACACAGAACATAGAAAAATTAACACAGAATTTGGTGACAAAATCAAATGGATTTCATAGACATTTGATCTAAATCCAGGAGACTATGATGCAGTCTGTTTATTCCCCGTCTCTGTGATGCTTGATTGTGATGATATTTGTGTCTCTAAACTGTATGATTGACCCTTTATGAAGACTGACTGAACGTGATCTGCTGTGTGTCGTGAGGAGATCTGAGCTCTAGTGCAGCTCAACACTGTTTTCATATAATAGTTCTGTGTGTCACAGCTCTTTTATATCGGGTTCCTGATGCTGTATTCATTCGTGGTGTTGGTGAAAATGGAGCCCCTTCCGTCTCCTCAGGAGTGGATCGTCATTCTGTACATCTTCACGCTCGCGGTGGAGAAGATACGAGAGGTTTGTGTGTGTGTTCAGATGTTTGAGTGGGGCAGATCAGAAATGTTTAATTTTTTGAGCAGCATTTGTTACAATCCAACGAGTTTCGGCTGAGCGCTAACCCTGCCTTCTGATGATTGTCTGTATTGTGTGTATTTGTGTGTTTCCTCTCTAGATGTTCATGTCTGAAGGAGGGAAAATCAGTCAGAAGATTAAAGTGTGGTTCAGTGACTACTTCAACATTTCTGACTTCCTGGCCATCCTAATGTTCTTCGTGGGCTTCGGTCTGCGCTTCGGCGATCCCAGCGTGTCTGTCGCGGGCCGGATCGTTTACTGCTTGAACATCATCTTCTGGTACGTGCGGCTGCTGGATATTCTGGCTGTCAATCAGCAGGCGGGGCCGTACGTCATGATGATCGGGAAGATGGTGAGCGCTTGTGAAGTGTGTTGTGGGTGTTGCGTTACAAGAAACGGCCATTACGTAATCAGATCATTTTTATAATGTTACAAGTAACCGGCATTAGGTAATAAGATTACTTTTTTAATGTAACAAGTAATGTATTACAAGTAACGGCCATTACGTAAAAAGATAACTTTTTAATGTTTCAAGTAACAGGCATTACGTAATCTGGCAACTTTTATAATGTAACAAGTAACGCATTGCAACAGTATCATAACATTACTTTTAAAAATAACTTTCCCCATCACTGCTGGTGAGCTCATGCGGTGTTGAGTACATGTTGTCGATCGGCGTGTTTGTTCGCTCTTTCCACAGGTGGCCAACATGTTCTATATCGTGGTCATTATGGCTGTTGTGCTGCTGAGTTTCGGGGTTCCTCGTAAAGCCATTTTGTACCCAAATGAGGAGCCTTCATGGACTTTGGCCAAAGATGTGGTTTTCCAGCCCTACTGGATGATGTACGGTGAAGTTTATGCGTACGAGATTGACGGTAAACCCCTGGAGACTCGCACACAGAACAAAACAAAACTTGCGTTAACACACCATTTATCTAACATTTACAATCAAACACTTTTAAACCTTTTCCAAATTCTCATGACTGTGACGTGGGGGAAAAACTAACCAAACCCTAACTAACCCGAACCCTAAGATCTGCTAAAACATCATTAAATTAACGGAAAACACTTTACAATAAGGTTTCATTTGTTAACATTAGTTAACTCTCATGAACTAACAATGTAAAATACTTTTACAGAATTTCTGTAATCTTAGTTGATGTTGATTTCAATATTCACTAATGCATTGCTAAAATTAAAAGTTGTATGTAGCACATAGTAATGCTAGTGATGTCATCAGCCTCAGTTACATGTGACGTGTGTGTTTGCAGTGTGTGCGAACTCGAGCGAGGATCACGCTAAGCAGCTGTGTGACACGGGAGTGTGGCTGACGCCGCTGTTGCAGGCCGTCTATCTGTTCGTCCAGTATATACTGATGGTGAACCTGCTCATCGCCTTCTTCAAGTGAGTGAGCCGCCGCTACGCCCGCCCGCACGTGTGTTCTCTGTTAGTCATGATAACTGACTGTGCCGTTTCTCTGCAGTAACGTGTACCTGCAGGTGAAGTCCATATCTAACCTGGTGTGGAAGTATCAGCGCTACCACTTCATCATGGCGTATCACGACAAGCCCATTCTGCCGCCGCCGCTGATTCTGCTCAGCCACATGGCGTCGGTCCTGTCGTCCATCTGCAGGAAGAGGAAGAAGGACAGCAGCACCTACGGACCAAGTAACATGTCTAAAACTAAGTTACACTGACAGTTACACGAGTTACACTGACTGTTACACAAGTTACACTGTTACACTGACTGTTACACCTACTGTTACACTGACAGTTACATGGTTACGGTTACACTGACTGTTACACCTACTGTTACACTGACAGTTACATGGTTACGGTTACACTGACTGTTACACATACGGTTACACTGACGGGTACACTGACAGTTACACCTACTGTTGCGCTGTTACACTGACTGTTACACGTACAGTTACACGAGTTACACTGACAGTTACACTGACAGTTACACAAGTTACGCTCTTACACTGAGTTACATGGTTACAATTACACTGACAGATACGCTGTTACACTGACAGTTACACTGGCAGTTATACGGTTACACTGACGTTACGCTGTTACACTGACTGTTACACAGTTGCACTGACTGTTACATGTACAGTTACACGGACAGTAACACAAGTTACACTGTTGCACTGACTGTTACACTGTCTAATGTGTCCTCTAAAACTCTTAAATTCATCTGTATCAGTCTTAAATATCTTAAATGGTATAACAATAGTCTTAATTATCATTTCAGGATATCTGAAATTTGGGGTTCAAAAACCAGGAATAGCGATATAGCTTGATGTCAATATTAAATTTCAAAAGGCGATGATTTAATTGATTTGGCCATATGGTATTCATTTTATTTGTGCTGTTTAAAAAAAGCTTTACACGTGATGCCCTGTTTGCCCGCAGAGCTCTTCCTGACCGAGGAGGACCAGAAGAAGCTGCACGATTTCGAGGAGCAGTGCGTAGAGACGTACTTCCACGAGAAAGACGATCAGTTTCACTCTGGGAGTGAAGAGAGAATCAGACTCACGTCCGACAGGTCTGGAAGATTTGTACAGAAGACAATATGTCATTACTCTTCAGATTAATTTAGTCCACGTTTTGTTCTCATCTGATAGTGTCAGTGCAATTAAATCAATAATATTACTGAATTTTAAGTGGCTATTAAGCTGTAGAACTTTAATATGGTGAAAGTAGATTTGGAGAAGAGTCTACATGAACATAAATATGTGTGTGTGTGTGTGTGTTTCAGGGTGGAAACGATGTGTGTGCAGCTGAAGGAGGTTGGAAACAAGGTGAACTTCATCAAGCGCTCTTTGCACACGCTGGACTCTCAGATCGGACATCTGCAGGACCTCTCGGCGCTCACAGTGGACACGCTAAAGGCGCTAACAGCCCAGCGCGCGTCTGAGGCTAGCAAAGTGCACAACCAGATCACGCGTGAGCTCAGCGTCTCCAAGAACCTGGTGCCCGACCTGACGGGACACTCGAAGTCGAGCGCGCTGGTGCGCTGCAGTGTGGGGTTCCTGCCGCCCGCCGCTAGCATAGCAGAGTCGCTGTTCGGGGGCGGAGCCGAAGGGCTTCAGGGGGCGGAGCTTCCTTTGAGCCTGGATAGACGCGCTCCGTTCCCGGTCGAGTTGGGATCCTCCAGCTGCGCCTTCCCCCAGTCGCTAACGCGCTTTCACTCGCACAGACGCTCCATTCGCTCAGACACGGGTCATGGCAGCCTCGTTAGCGCTCCAGCGGCATCGGCTACGTTCTTCGTCAGCACGCCGTCACAGCTCGCAGACTCCAGGCACTCGCAGACGGAGCCATCGCACAGCGCCGTGGAGTTCGGGGCCTTCGTGGGTGAGTATGAGGGGAGTGTTGATGAAGGCCTGCCAGTGCTGGTCATAAGTGAGCCCGGGTGTGAGGGATACGTGAATCATGCCTTCTCTGATGATGAGGATGATGATGATGATGAGGTTAGAGAGCAAGACCTCACCACTGACCGGCCCGACAGAAACACGCCACTCCCGGGTCTCCCTCGGGCCCCTGAGCTCCGGCCCCGGCGCTTCACGAAGGACGGCCGCTGCAGACGTGCGCTACACAGGCTCAGGCAGAGAACCGGAGGTTTGGCTTCGGTCCACCACTGGGAATCGGGGATAAATGACCCATAACCCCGCCCTAACCTTGACCCTTGACCCTCTGCATGCCCCTGTGTGTGTTAAGGCCCCGATATACTCACGCCGAAGTTCTTTGCTTGGGGTTAAAAAGAAGTTTGAAATACCTTAGCAGAGATATACTGTTAGCGAACATCCCAACGCCTTCCACATTTAGATGAATATGTAAATACGTGCGGCGCTCTCCTCTGAATAACAAAATAAACACACAACAGCAGTCGAGACAGCATCTGATCATCTGGTCACGTTTATTTATACAACAATCTATACAATAGAATGCTTTAAAGCAGCAGATATATAGTTTTAAACATGAAAAATAGTGTCAGTGTTGCTTTTAGTTAGAATTACAGCTTCAGATTCTTCTATAAAGTAGTCACAAGCAACATGCATTATGTAATCAGACAACTTTTACTAGCCTAACCCTAACCCTATTCTGAGCCAATCTGACCTCTGACCTGTAATGCTGCCTAGATCATAATCATAATCATACACTGTTCGCTGGTTGGCCAGAGGAGAACTGAGACTGAGTCTGGGATCCTCCATTCTGTCACTGATGGAGTTTCGGTTCCTCCACTGTTGCCTCGGCTTCTGGCTTGTTTAGTTGGGAACATTTAATATTCAACAATATTCTTGATCTGCCTTACTTAAGGTGGACGATGACGTCATTTTCTTCTAGAAACAAACTTTGTTGTATTATTTCCATGTTATCACTGTGAAGCTGCTTTGATACAGTCTGTATTGTTAAAAGCGCTATATATAAATAAAGGTGACTTAACTTAATGTAATAATGTAACAAGTAACGCATTACAAGTAACAACTGTCATTGCGTAACCAGATTACTTTTTTTTAATGTAACGAGTAAAGTAACGCATTGCTTTATAAGTTTGCCCTCCACATTTAGATGAGTATGTAAATATGTGCTTAAAACAGCGGTTAAGAAAGCGTCTGATCATCTGGCCACGTTTAAGACAACACTTTATACAATAGATTGCTTTAAAGCAGCAGATTAAAAGTATTAAACATGAGAAACTCCAAATTAACTTCTGTCCTGATTTTGTACGAAATGACATCACAGCAGTTTGGGTCCGGGATTTCGTCTGAAGTGTATCGGGGCCTTTAGAGAGGGTGAGACGGGTGACCTCTGACCTCAGGTGGTTTCATCTCAACCGGTCGCTTTTTACTAAACGTCCCTCGGGAGTAAATAAAGTGCTGTCGTGTGTGTGTGTGTGTGTGTGTGTGTGTGTGAGAGTGCGGTAGACTCCACTAACCCGGGCTGGTGCTGGTTTGGGGGTTTGGTTAGAGACGGGCATTAATCAGTGTCACCAGAGGGAAGCATTTCACATGGTGACTGTAATCCACTGATCAAGTGTTCAGATGCCTTTGGACTCACTCTGCCATTTTTGTCTAAAGGTCACAAGGATGAGCCTGAGGGTCACACGGACGAGCCTGAGGGTCAGAGGTCGTTCCCTAAAGAGAGTGCGGTGAGCGGGCGTCAGTCGAGTCCGTCCAGAAAGGCTCGAGATGTGGTCAGTGTAGTTCTAAACGCTAAACATGCCACGGTTCCCTCAGGAGTGTCCCAATCCCCATGTTGTGTGTGTTTTTCCGCAGCCGGGGTCGCAGGGTCACATGAGGACGGTGAACTCGTACGCCGGATTCACTGAGTTCGACAGAAACCCTTCCTTCTTGCATCCAGAGTCCAGTGAGTTGCACACTCCAGTGAACGCTGTAAACATTAGCCCGTTTCAGCAGCTCGCTGATGACATCATGAGCACAGATCTCACGCTGAACTCCTTTACACACTCATTTTAAAGGAGTCGTTCACTTCAGAGTTTAAATCTCCTGATAGTTTACTCTCCTCACGTCATCCAAGATGTTCATGTGTTTCTTTCTTCAGTGGAAAAGAAATGAAGGTTTTTGAGGAAAACACTCCAGGATGTTTCTCCATATAGTGTCTTCAATGGGGTCCAACGGGTCGAAGGTCCAGATGTGAGTTTCAGTGCAGCTTCAAAGTCTCGACACGATCCAGCCGAGGAATAAGAGTCTCATCTAGACAAACCAGCGCACATTTTATAAAGAAATAAACATTTATATACTTTATCCAGAGATGCTGGTCTTGCTCTAGCTGTGATGAGACACACATTACATAATCAGGGTGAAAGGTCAAGCGTGACGTAGGGGGAAGAACAGACCCAGTGTTTACTAAGAGAACCAGCAAAGACTGAGTCAAACACCATTTACAAAGAAACAAATAAATAAAAGGTAAAACAACGATGTCGGACGATTCTGAAGTTGGAGGAGGAAATGAGAATGAGTTTTTCGCTCTACTCTACATTTCTGAATGTGTGTCTCATCACAGCGAGTGCAAGACCAGCATCTGTGGATAAAGTATATAAATGTTTATTTCTTTATAAAATGTCCGCTGGTTTGTCTAGATGAGACTCTTATTCCTCGGCTGGATCGTGTCGAGACTTTGAAGCTGCACTGAAACTCACATCTGGACCTTCGACCCGTTGGACCCCATTGAAGACACTATATGGAGAAACACCCTGGAGTGTTTTCCTCAAAAACCTTCATTTCTTTTCCACTGAAGAAAGAAACACATGAACATCTTGGATGACGAGAGGAGAGTAAACTATCAGGAGATTTAAACTCTGAAGTGAACGACTCCTTTAAGTGTGCGTCCGATCTCTTTGTGTGTGTGTGTGTGTGTGTGTGTTTCAGCGCTCAGTAAGCAGGAGAGGACGCGTGTGTCGCTGGAGGACGTCTCGCGCTACGAGGATCTGCTGTCGGTCAGTCAAACACTCAATCACGATCTTTAAGGGAAAAAAAACAATTGGTGTAGACGCCATTTACGTCCAGAAATTGCTAGTAAATTTCAAATTTAATTTCAAAGTAAACAAATGTTTAACTGATATATTTAAAAATGTACTATCTTAATGTCTTATATTCATTTTTCTTTCTATTATGCTTTTTCGGACCTTTCATTTTGTAACGTGATTCAGTCTCATGTAGGTTCGTAACTAATTAGCATAATGCCAGTCTGTAGTCCTCATTGGCTGAGCAGCGTCTCTTAGCCCCGCCCTCAAACACTGTAGTGTATCTGAGACTGGAAGAGTTTGGTTCGTGTTGTTCATGTCGAGAAGACGCTGTTTTCTGAGACTGATACGGTAAAACCCACGCCATCGTCACTGTTCGTATCACTGTGATCAAGAGCTGAGATTCAGATATGATAATGAGCGTTTGCTTTCTGACCAATCAGAGCAGAGCAGCTCTCAGAGAGGCGGAGCTTAGAGGGACTGAATCCTTGATGGAAGCGTTTCAGAGAAAAGAGCTGAAGCTGCAGTGGAGATTATGAGGAAATGAATGTGTTTTTGACCTTGGATGAATGTGAACCTGTTGTAGGAGACGCCAAAACAACATTAGGAGCCTTTAAATAACATATACAACTATTTGTTATTGTTTTGTATTATTCAGTTTGGTCTCGCCTTGTTCCTGACATGACGTGTAAAAAATAAATAACAGCAAGTAACACACTGAATTAAATGTGAAATTTTGAAGTAGAAAGACATATAGAATTTTCTTGTAAAACACTTCAATAATCTTTATTTACAACTTTGATCAATTATTTATACAGTGTACATGTACACACACACACACACACACTCATACAAGCTGTTTGTCTTTTATTCTCAGGGTAAATCAGCTCAATCCAGCAAACTGTGAGTAACTGTCATTGTGACATCATTGTGTGTGAAACTAATTAACTCATGCAGTGATTGTGTTTTTATAAATGATTGTTGCGGAACTCAGTTTACTCTAGTCATTAATGTTTTTCTTGCTTTTCTCCCATCATGTTCAGGAGTCCAGGAGACGACATCTCAAACAGTGAGTGTTTCATCACATCTAATGATCAGCCGATGCAGAAACATCCTGACTGAACATGTCTAACCGCTGTGTGTGTGTGTGTTTCAGCTGCAGCGGGTCTGTATGCCGCCCGTCACACACACCTGGGCGCACGCAAGGACTGTAAGTCTGACCCCTGCTGGTCCGTCTCAGCGCTGCACACACACTCACTGGCTACGTTTACATGCAACCAAATAACCCGTTAGTAATGGGACTGATGACTCAATCGCACTGAAAAGCCTTCATGTAAAACGCCTTAATCGATCCGACTGAAAGGGGTGTTTAGTCCTTTTCTAATCCAATCGAGAGAACATGTACACACACTAATGTAATAGCGTAATGACGTTGAAATAGCGAAATGATGTAGAAATAGCATAATGACGTGGAAATATCGCAATGTCGTAGAAATAGCGGAATGATGTAGAAATAGCGTAATGAATTAGAAATAGCTCAATGACGTAGAAATAGCGCAATGACGTAGAAATAGCGCAATGACGTAGAAATAGCGTAATGAATTAGAAATAGCGTAATGAATTAGAAATAGCTCAATGACGTAGAAATAGCGCAATGACGTAGAAATAGCGCAATGACGTAGAAATAGCGAAATGACGTAGAAATAGCGCAATGACGTAGAAATAGCGTAATGACGTAGAAATAGCGTAATGAATTAGAAATAGCGTAATGAATTAGAAATAGCTCAATGACGTAGAAATAGCGCAATGACGTAGAAATAGCGCAATGACGTAGAAATAGCGTAATGACGTAGAAATAGCGCAATGACGTAGAAATAGCGCAATGACGTAGAAATAGCATAATGACGTGGAAATATCGCAATGTCGTAGAAATAGCGTAATGAATTAGAAATAGCGTAATGAATTAGAAATAGCTCAATGACGTAGAAATAGCGCAATGACGTAGAAATAGCGCAATGACGTAGAAATAGCGTAATGATGTAGAAATAGCTCAATGACGTAGAAATAGCGTAATGATGTAGAAATAGCGTAATGACGTAGAAATAGCGTAATGATGTAGAAATAGCGCAATGACGTGTGACGCACTGAACGAGCTGTTCTCCTGATGAATAAAGTGTGGTATAAACGAGTGTGTCGTCCTCCTATAATCCTCCTCTTCTGCGTGTGTGGAGTGGAGCAGGACGACGGCCCTCCAGTGCTGCTTCAGACTCTCACACCATAGACTGTAAACAACATGGACAAAGCGTCTGTGACGTCACCCATAGACTTTCTGAAGAACGGGTTTGAAGCCGTTTATGGCCATCTTCTGGCCAATCCATATATGGGTAAAAGGGCGGGCTTTGTGTGAGACTGGGACGATGTCATTTTCGCGTGAAGAAAGCAACAACAGTGGATGACATACAGCAGATCTTGTTCTTGCTTCTCGGCGTGTTTGTCACAAGAAG
Organism: Abramis brama; assembly: GCF_963993115.1. Lineage (NCBI taxonomy): Eukaryota > Metazoa > Chordata > Actinopteri > Cypriniformes > Leuciscidae > Abramis > Abramis brama. Next base: position 45,045,724 of record NC_139971.1, read on the forward strand.
CCAAGCGCCGACATTAAGCGTTTCTCGACAGCAAGTACGCAAAGCTCGGACTTAATTGCCAAGTCCGACTCAGGAGAATGACTCCCGAGGACGCGAGTCCGGTTACTCTGCGTCACTCCGCTCGCTCTGCTGCTCCGGTTATCTCTGTGTGTATGTATATTTTAGGCAACAATAAAACGAAATATGTTAGAAAACACCACACTGCCTCTTTTCGTTTTAATTTAAAGAAATCTTAAACATTATAGCCACACAAATGTGGTTCAGCAACGCGTATTGATTATATTCACTGCATAACATTTGCCTATTTATAACAAAACGAAATATAAAACACAAACCTGCCTCTTTTCGTTTAAATATAATATAAAAAATATTAAACATTTTAATATGGTCCAGGCAATATGTGCGTTTGTACTAAACAACAGATGTTGCAGTAAACAACATTACAGATCATATTCGTTGTATTAAAATTTAAAATGACAAAACTCAACCCAGTCTCTTTTTGTTAAATTTCCCTTTTATCAATATTAGCCATTATAAAAGTATAAGTAAAAGGTACAAGAAGATATACAAATAAAGCAAACAATTCAGTCAAACACAAAGTCAGCGCTCTAGTCTAACCATACAACAGTAAAGTTAAATAGCTTATAAAGTTATGAAACTTCCCCTCAGCCAAAACGATTGCCCAGGCAACAAATTATAGATTCACGAGACCAAAGATCGCCCGTTAGATATAGACAAGACGAATTATCTCTCATGTTTAACCACTACAGAGACGCCAGAGTCAGCGGCAAACGCCAGAACATCTAGCCGAGGAAAGGCTGCTCCAGGCGGGGAACATGAGGGCCCGGTCATCGCTGGATCTCACAACTGGATACAATTATCATAAATCTTTATAAATAAACCACAGATTTGAGCTTTAAACAACTACATTCTCGCCTGAAAAACTCTTAAAACTACATTTCATGATACAGAAACAGTAGTATTATATGTCAACTGTATATTACAAAATGGCGCTTCTTATGTTGTCATTCTCCTTGGCGCAGCCTAAGCTGTCAATCAAGCTGTCAATCAAAGTTAACCACGCCCTTATTTGTCATACATTTTATATCTAAATACGATCTAAACTAACGAGTTAGAAAAAAATTCACCCCCCTCACAGCTGTCAGGCACTCGGAAGCTGTCGAAAAATACAATAAAAGTCCATGGGACCAACCTGTAAAAACATGAATTTATGCTAACACTACGCTCAGATTCATCAATCGGGATGAATTCAGTCTGATTAAAAACAAAAGTTGTGCATGTAAACGTAGTCAGTGATTCTCATAGACACAGAACTGCGCCTGATCGGGACCGTGATGATGTCATGGTGTGTGTGTGTGGTGTTGTAATGCTCATTCTCTGCTCTGTGTGTTTGGAGCAGCGATCGGGTCCCCGTTCAAGCCCATGGAGAGTTATCAGTACTCAGGTCAGTCTCTGTCCATGTCCTGAAAGCATAAACGTGTCCTGATTTAAACCCGACCCACAATGCCTCACTCACTTAAACACATACACTGTAATGAGAGCCTCTAGACGTGTCATTAACTGGCTGAGACGCGGTGGTTTGGGTTTGAAGCCGTGTGTGACGTGTTCTGACATCAGCCCTATGTGTGTGTGTGTGTGTGTGTGTGTGTGTTAGCGGTGGAGCGTAATAACCTGATGCGGTTGTCCCAGAGTATTCCATTCACCCCAGTCCCCCCTCGAGGTAAGACACACTCCTGCCCTCCTGTCCCATCATGCTTTGCTGTTTATTTCATGTAGTTCTGGCCGGTGTTTGTTAGGGCTGTCAAATCAAAATTTGAATTTCGAATATTCGTATAATTTTTTTATCAAAACCTGCACATTTGAATACAAAAACTGTGCATTAGAATTTTTGGTGTGTCGAGGCGTGAGACATGTTAGCTTCTGTTAGCTTCTGCAGTATACAGCGCTGGATCGCGTAGCTAATGGGGAAAATGGCAGGAAAAGGTTCTTCCTGCTGACGAAAACCTGACGTGTGTGTGTGTGTGTGTGAGAGAGTGTGTGTGAGTGTGTGTGTGTGTGTGTGAGTGAGAGAGTGTGTGTGAGTGAGAGTGTGTGTGAGTGAGAGTGTGTGTGTGTGAGTGAGAGTGTGTGTGTGAGTGAGAGAGTGTGTGTGAGTGAGAGAGTGTGTGTGTGTGTGAGTGTGTGTGTGTGAGTGATAGTGTGTGTGAGTGAGAGAGTGTGTGTGTGAGTGAGAGTGTGTGTGTGTGTGAGTGAGAGAGTGTGAGTGAGTGTGTGTGTGAGTGAGAGAGAGAGTGTGTGTGTTAGTGAGAGTGTGTGTGTGTGTGTGTGTGAGAGAGAGAGAGTGTGTGTGTGTGTGTGTGTGAGTGAGAGAGAGAGTGTGAGTGAGTGTGTGTGTGAGTGAGAGAGAGAGTGTGTGTGTGTGAGTGAGAGTGTGTGTGTGTGTGTGTGTGTGACAGCGCTCAGCACTCGCTCAGATCAAGAGCGTCTGGTGTGTGTGATGATCTGTAGATGTAGAGTAGAAGAGAGTTTCTGAATGTCAGTTTGCTGTTGTGTGTTCGTGTCGTTCATTACGCTGTGTGTTGGAGTGTGTGTTGGAGTGTGTGTTGGAGTGTGTGTTGGAGTGTGTGTTGGAGTGTGTGTTGGAGTGTGTGTTGGAGTGTGTGATGGAGTGTGTGATGGAGTGTGTGATGGAGTGTGTGATGGAGTGTGTGATGGAGTGTGTGTTGGAGTGTGTTGGAGTGTGTGTTCTCTGATGCTCAAACACAGTTTCATGCACTACTGTAACCTCATTTTCCTTGCATGCACATTAAGGAAATTATGTTTAATTAAAGAACAATTGTTTCAAAAGTAAATGCACTTTATTAAGTGAATGTCATTTCAGTAAAAGATGCGCCGCTTGAGGTGGTTTATATTGCGCCCTCTTGTGGACACAGGAGACACAGCACTGTCTTCCTCTGACAGCAACTATTGCCATTCGAATTTTGCTAATATTTAAGAAAGAAATTCGAATTTAGCTTTTCAGCCATTTTGACAGCCCTAGTGTGTGTGTTCACCCCGGCCAGCCCTACGCTGCATCACTGTGTGTGTGTGTGTGTGTGTGTGGTGCAGGAGAGCCCGTGACCGTGTACCGTCTGGAGGAGAGCTCTCCTAACAGCATCAACAACAGCATGTCGTCGTGGGCTCAGCGCGGGCTCTGCGCTAAGATCGAGTTCCTCAGTAAGGAGGAGATGGGCGGAGGCCTGCGGCGCGCGCTGAAGGTGCTGTGCACCTGGTCGGAGTACGACATCCTCAAGCCCGGACACCTGTACATCGTCAAGTCCTTCCTGCCCGAGGTCGTCAACACCTGGCAAACCATTTACAAAGAGGAAACAGTCCTACACCTCTGTCTCAGGGTACGCGCACACACACACACACACACACACACACACACACAAGTTTCTAATTACAGCTTCTGTACATTTAAAGTTGCAATGACTTGGAAATGGTGTCAAATCTTTTCTTCCATATTGTGACATACAGTCAAAACTAAATCATTCAGTGTGAGTGAGGAGAGCAGAATAAAGTAAACCGTGACATTATACCCAGAAACTCTTCACACAGAGACTACCAGTGACATTATAAACATGATTCGGACACTTTGAGCTGATCATGTTTTGCTGAAGTGTGTTTTCTTTAATTGCTAATGCTCTTTTTACACACAGACTGAACACAATGAAGCATTGCTTGGTGATTGGTTGAGCTAAACTGGTATTCTCTAATTGTGTAGTTAAATTTAACAGCTGACAGATATTCAACATAATTCATGTGTGAGACAGTCTAACAGAAGGACGGACAAAACCAGTCAAATATCAGCGAGTTCATAACTCTGAGTTCTGCTCAGTGCTGCACGATTAATCGCATCGCGATGTCAAGCCTACGCGATTATATGACGCAAAATGCTGCGGTTTTATATTCAATAAACAAATTAGCGCAATTATATTAATATACTAATATCGTGTGTGCGCACAAAACAGCCCAGAATACAGATAACAATAACACACACAATTATGCCAAAATGTCTTTTTGTCGAGTATCTTCATAACATAAGAGCAGTCTTATGATGAGCGTGAAGAGTTATGATGAAGAGTTATGATGAACGTGAAGAGTTATGATGAAGAGTTATGATGAGCGTGAAGAGTTATGATGAAGAGTTATGATGAACGTGAAGAGTTATGATGAAGAGTTATGATGAAGAGTTATGATGAACGTGAAGAGTTATGATGAAGAGTTATGATGAAGAGTTATGATGAAGAGTTATGATGAACGTGAAGAGTTATGATGAAGAGTTATGATGAAGAGTTATGATGAACGTGAAGAGTTATGATGAAGAGTTATGATGAAGAGTTATGATGAAGAGTTATGATGAACGTGAAGAGTTATGATGAAGAGTTATGATGAGCGTGAAGAGTTATGATGAAGAGTTATGATGAACGTGAAGAGTTATGATGAAGAGTTATGATGAACGTGAAGAGTTATGATGAAGAGTTATGATGAACGTGAAGAGTTATGATGAAGAGTTATGATGAACGTGAAGAGTTATGATGAACGTGAAGAGTTATGATGAACGTGAAGAGTTATGATGAACGTGAAGAGTTATGATGAACGTGAAGAGTTATGATGAACGTGAAGAGTTATGACGACTCGTGAGAGAACGAGTGTGTGTGAGATCCGCGTCTCCGACAGCCGCGGCGGCTCTTAAAGGGCCAGTACAGCAGCCGCTGATTATATCTGTGCTAAAGTTAATCAAAGAACAGACAAACACTCACTGCTCTTGATAAAGAATTATCACTAATCTGTGTGCATTTATTTTCCTTGAGAACCCAGCAAGTTGACTCATGAAACCATTTGTTTATTATATCGCAATCGCAATATTTACCTCTATTATCGCAATATGACATTTTCCCCAAATCGTGCAGCCCTAGTTCTGCTCATATTATTACCGTTTTCTAAACTATAGCGAATAAAGTGATGATGTGAGAAATGTTGAAGGTCTGAATAATGTGGGTTTGACTGAGTTTGAGTGTAAAGGCCCGTTCACAACTAAAACGTTCCTGGTTTATTGATCACATGATTAAATGTTATTGTCACAAACAATGGCAGTAAATTATTCATTATTCATAAATCATTGATTCTACTATATTTAAATGTTCCTTTCTATTAAAGTACTTGTGTTCATTCAGAAAGTCTTCCATGTTTGTGGACTTGCGCACACACACACACACACACACACACACACACACACCAGTCATGTGACTATCACTGACACTCACAGCATTTGAATGGAATATAATTTCCGTCTTTGTATTTTTATATCAATATTGTAAAATATCCTATTCAAATTAATGTGATGAACGAGTTAGATAAAGAGTAGTAAGAATACATGATCTAAAGTGAGTAATCCAGATTACATTACTGATCGGTAACAGACTACATTTATATACGAGCACTGAACGTGTGTGTGTGTGTGTGTGTGTGTGTGTGTGTGTGTTTCTGAACAGGAAATTCAGCAGCAGAGAGCGGCTCAGAAACTCACGTTTGCCTTCAATCAGATCCGACCCAAAACAATCCCATACTCCCCCAGGTACTGTACACACACACACACACACACACACACACACCCAGGTACTGTTCACACACACACACACACACACCCAGGTACTGTTCACACACACACACACCCACACTCACACACACTCACACACTCCCCCAGGTACTGTACACACACACACACACACACACACACACTCACACACTCCCCCAGGTACTGTACACACACACACACACACACACACACACTCACACACTCCCCCAGGTACTATTCTCACACACACACACTCACACACTCCCCCAGGTACTGTTCACACACTCACACACTCCCCCAGGTACTGTTCACACACTCACACACTCCCCCAGGTACTGTTCACACACTCACACACACACACACTCACCCAGACATGCTGAACATTTGTCTCCAAACACACAGAGATGCCAGTGTGTGTTGTAGTGTGTGTTGTGCCTGATGTGTGTGTGTGTGTGTGTGTGCAGGTTCCTGGAGGTGTTCCTGCTGTACTGTCACTCTGCCGGTCAGTGGTTCGCCATCGAGGAATGTATAACTGGAGATTTCCGCAAGTTTAATAACAACAACGGGGATGAAATCGTCCCGACGAACCTTCTGGAGGAAACCATGCTGGCCTTCAGCCACTGGACGTATGAGTACACACGCGGAGAGCTGCTCGTGCTCGACCTGCAGGGTGTGTGTGCAGAGCCCTCACTTCTCAGACGTGTTACAACTCACATTACAGCATGAAGACCGGAATAACTGGTGCTCTCTGCTGCTCTCCGCTCATTTCTGACCGAAACATTTACGTTTTTATTTTTAACATTTTTTACTTCATCAGAACGGTTCGAAACTTGGTAAAGATTCTGGCACTTGCTGTGTGAACTCAAAAAAATCACGGACATGATTCGAACAGGTTTAATGGTCCTGAAACGAACAGTCACTCGAGCTCCTCGTGATCAATAATGAGCGCATTGGAAATGAATGAGTCGAGTTTCCTCTAGTGGAGGCGTTCGGTACTGCAGCCGAACACACTCGCTGACAGATCATTTACTGAGATATCAGGCTCACATCTGGAGCACAACTTGTTTAGATTTATAGCTTTGATTTTCTTGCAGTTTTAGAGTAAAACGTGATTTTGAAAATATATATTTCATATAAAAATTAAATAGTATTTTTGTGCATTTTTCATAACAATACACGTAATATTCTGTAACTGTTTTTCACTTCTGCAATAATCTGCCAAGTGCTGTCCCTGAAACGAGATCTAAAGCATTCAAGATTTACCACAGTATAATTTTGGAAAAAAAATCAGGTCTATGCTCAAAAAGTGAATAAATTGATTGATTTATATATATATATACACACACATACAGCACAAATATAATTTAGTATAAAAAAAATCCCCTAAAAATACAAAATATTAAAAATAAAAAAACATTATCAAACTAAAACATAGTACATTAATTTCTTTGAAAAAACACGCGAAGAGCACCAGAGGGTTAAAGTAAGAGCTTGATATTAGTGTTAGACCTGTGGAAGAGTGTGTGTCTGTAAACTGCTCTCTCTCTGCAGGAGTGGGCGAGATACTGACAGATCCGTCCGTCATCAAGAGCGGAGAGAAAGGGTCCGTTTCCCAGCAAATGAAGTGGATCTCAGAAAATAAAGCTTATTTTAAGATCTTTAAAACTTATGATATAATAGTTTATTAATTAACTTTTTTGTATTTGAATACATCAGGTCGTATGACATGATCTTTGGCCCCGCGAACCTCGGAGACGACGCCATTCGAAACTTCCGCGCCAAACATCACTGTAACTCGTGCTGCCGGAAACTCAAACTTCCAGGTGAGAATAATGCATCCATAACTCCACACTTTCAGTTTTCCCCCTAGCTGATGAACAATAAAAACACTGACAGCCAATCAGAATCCATCTTGCTTTAAAGAGATTTCAGTTGGCAGACGGCAAAACTGCAGCTGGTTTATAATGACCTGCTCTGGGTGTCGGTGTCGGCGGTTCTCCCCGGTGTGGACTAGGGCTGTCAAACTAAAACTCTCATTCTAATATTCGTCGAATTTAAAAAGAAAACTGCACATTCGAATACAAAAACCGTGCATTCGAATTTTTGGTGGCGCGTGAGACATGATGATGACGTCACCGACGCGGTGTGTTTCTGTTAGCTTATCCAGTACAGTGTTGGAGTGTGTGTTCTCTGATGCTCAAACACAGTTTCATGCACTACTGTAACCTCATTTTCCTTGCATGCACATTAAGGAAATTATGTTTAATTTAAGAATAATTGTTTCAAAAGTAAATGCACTTTAAAAAGATGCTTGATTTGGTATCTGCTCACTGCGCTCGCTCACGCCCTCTTGTGGACACAGGAGACAATACAAAACCTTTTCCTCTAACATTAAGTATTGCCTTTAGAATACGAATATAATTAGAATTTCGTTCATATTTAAGAAAGCCATTTTGACAGCCCTAGTGTGAATAGCACTTTATTCTTTATCTGCTATTTTAAAGGAGGTTTTTGTGTGTGTGTGTGTGTGTGTTGTCAGACCTGAAACGCAACGACTACACCCCAGATAAGCTGACGCTGCACGACTCCTCCGAGGGCCCGTCCCACTCGCCGCCTGCAGGGGGCGCCGCTAAAGACCCGCGCCCGTCGATGCGCTTAATGCTGTGAGCCGCGCACGACTCGCCCGACGGAAACGGTCCCGAGTAGCGCATGATAAAGAAACTAAGACACAATGCGTGTTGTGTGTGTGTGTGTGTGGCGGACACGGGCGTTATGTTTAATGACGTTACGTTGAGAATGTCTCCTGAACAAAAGAACAGATGCAACTTAGAGATGTTTTAACTAGTCAGTTTATCCTGTATGATTATAAAAGAGGATTGTCATCTTTTAAAAGTATTTTTTAAGATTTTTATGTCTATGAAATTAAAGTGGTTAATAACTGGTACAATATCACTGTATAAAGTTAAATATTTATTCTAAACTACAAGTTGCCTTGTATAATATAAAAGCAATTTTCATGTGATGTCCGTCACTTTTTGGAAAGAACACTTTGCTTATTATTATATACTATTATCAGATTTTGTACAGAGCTGAATGCCAACAGAATGTTTGTTTGTACAGAGAACCACACTGTATGAATGCATTTATGTTTCAGACTTCATCTATGTTTGAATCTCGTGTAGATTAAGGGCAGATTGCAATGCAAATGACAGCGCAGTGTGTGTGATTTCACTGCGCTGACCACTGAAACCAGTCCACACAATCAAGACGCAAGTTTATATGTTACAGCGGTACTTTTGTCATGTACGGTAACGTTAGCTGGAGTATCGTGTGAGGGTGTTAATCTAGTGTATCTCATAGATACATTTATCTGGCACGATTCTGTCGGCTGAAACATGAGAATATTTGATGCTGGGGATGTTAATGGATCTGTAAACATTTTTTACTGTATATTTAATAAAACACTGAAAAATCATCTAATGGTCATTTATGTCTATTTCCTCTCACTGTAAGACTCTTAGTTTTGGTGTGATTATTCTGTGTGTGTGTTTAAAAGCTCCAAGAACAACAACACTTAATTGTTATAGTACTTATTGTTATATGGCCCTTGGTGTGAACTAACTTTTAAAGCCCTTTCACGCCGAGAACGATAAAGACATAGTACTAAACATCGGTAAAAGAATAGCAGAGTCCACAACTATAACGGAACTGAGGAATGATATCGTTGGAATCACTTTCCCAGCAGTAGAACAATAACAACATTGACAGCCAATCAGAATCCATCCTGCTATAAAGAGCTCGCGCATTTAAAAATAATTTTGGCTTTAATAAGATTGTCTCAGTTAATAGGCAAGAATAAACCCCGTGGTTCCTGTTCTTTCCGACAACAAAGCACTTGAATGAGACTTCAGAAGTGGGAAGTAGGACATTTCGGCAACACAAGAGCTTAATTAGCCGGTTCAGGTGTTTAATTACTAAATGACTGGCAGTACTGATGGAAAACACACAATAGTTTCAACAGAATTAAAAGAAAGTCAAACAGGTGCGCGCGAATATTTCCGTATCCATAGCGACCGTAGACGTCGCGAGCGCTGTCCGTTGATCAGAGACCGTAAGTTACACAGAAAATATTAGAGCTGTCGTTATTTATTTATTTTAGTGCGTTGTTTAAAAGGACTTTGTGTGAACGGACGATTAGCCAAGGTCCGCTTCATTGTGAGAACTCAACACAGAATCCCGCTTTGAAAGTCGTTGTGTACTAGTAAACCGCATCACATCAGACATCCCGCGTTAACATTATTACTGTTATTTTTTTTGTTAAGTATAAGTTGCTCACCTCAGAGAAAATCCCTTCAGAAGAATCGGTGTTCCTGCGATCGACGGATAAAACCACCCGCGATTTTACCTCAAGGAATCACGCGATCGATCATCTTCAACGGACAAAATCCAGTCACGTGAGTGTCGATTTTTAAATGTAGTATTTATTGTAATTAATGGGGATATTATTCAGTAATTTCATGAATTAGATGTACATTTCAGATATTAGCTTTTTACTCAAACCTATAGAGTAATTGTGTAAAATCATCTCATTTGATTTCATAGTGTTTCAATCATGACATATCTTCAGTTTAAAATAGGGGCAATTAAATATGTAACGTTAACGTAAACCTTTCAGATGAATCTTTTATTTTAAATGAATTACTTTACTTAGTATTTTGACATTAATGACACTAAAAATATGTAGGCTATAAATAGCCTAATTCTACATATATGATGGTGGATGAGTGTGGAAGTCATGTGACAAGATCAGATGAATTAGCATAACTGTTTAAGAAATGTAATATTTATAGAATGCATATCAAACGTTCACATTGGCTTGTCCAATCAGATTATCAGTTTTATCAATCCTGTTCAACACGACAGAAAACCAGTGTTGGAATTGAGGGAGTCCGAAGCCTCCCATAAGACCCTGGCTTTTCATTAAAACTAGAATTCTAGAAACATAATATACAATAAAACTTTTTTCTATCAAATTGTTGCACAGCCGCTCCCAATTTTATAAGAAGCTCCTCTAAATTAGATTTGCTCAAGCGCGCCACACGCTGTTCTCTGAAGGACTGGCAGAAGATCCTCATTTTCACCTCACGATAATTGTAAGATATACATTTTCTTTGTTTTATGATTGTTTTACTTACTGATACTTAATAAGCGTTTATCTTAGAACCGAATCACTAGATTATTATAATCTTGATCTGTAAGTCTTGAACCCACAATCCCGCTGAGATACAGTCATATTACAAACTCACACACACACACACACACACACAGTCAGTGTTACACAGAAGACTCAAAGCACACGTGTGTTTATGTCTTTATTTATGCATGTATAATGTTTATAAGCTAATACATGGATTTAAAGAATGCACTTAATATGATAAGAAACCAGGTGAGAGATTGACTCGGTCCATCAGAATCTCGAGAGCAGTTTCCATCATGTGACGTGTGTGTGTGTGTGTGTGTGTGCATCACTACACACTCGATCCAGAGCAGTATTAGTACAGAGATGATACACATGTAGTGCGTCACTGATCGGGTTTGATGAATGAGGGTTATTGCACTGATTAGCGGATCACTAGCCTATAGCACAGGGCCGAAGCGTAGCAAGATGTCCACTGTAGTTTAAACAGGAAGGAGTCGGGATCGGGTTCTCCCGGATCTGGCAGCACCAGGACTGCAGGATTTGGTCACCGTATAAATAAATTAAACGCGTCTCTAAGCGGCGGATACACGTCTAATGAGCGGTTTGGATTATAGTGCGCGTATACTGACGGCTAATCTCACACATGTCCGTCTAAATCATGTCACGTGACACATCAGGCCGACGCTCCGAATGCGTTGGGATCCCTGTTACAATCCTACAGGATTACTGTATCGCCCAGAGAGAGCGAGAGAGAGAAGGAGAGAGAGAGAGAGAGACGCGATCCATCAGCAGAGGTGTCAATAAGTGTCAGCTCCGCCCACAGTGTGTCAATCACCCGGTCGCCACGGTGACGAGCTGTCGCTCTCCCATCACAGGGAGGAGTAGAAGAAGATGTATGCGGCGGCCGAGCGAACGTTGGCGGCCGAGATCTCGGAAACCTCGTGATCGTCGAACTTGAACCAGCGCTGCTTGAGCGGGTTCTTGCAGTACGCCGTGTAATGGCCGCCGTCCATCCCGCCGTAGTGATTCTGCGGAGGAGAACACACGTTACAGCGTCCGGAACATGTTCGCGTGTGTGTGTGTGTGTGTGTGTGAGGTCGGGTACTCACAGATACGCCGTACAGGTTGTACTTCTTCAGGTTGTGTTTGGGCCCGATGACGTACTGCGACAGGTCCAGATTATCCAGCGGGAAATCCACCAGCGTCTGCAGCTTCTCACGCCACCGGCCGTCGTACTTAAACCTGGTGCAAACACACAACAACACGTTTCACGGCTTTTTGACCAAAAGGGTTCGGGTTAAATTATTTTTTTTCGGAATCGTAAAAAACTTGGTAAAGATTCTGGCACTTGCTGTGTGAACACACACACACACACACACACACACACACACACACACAATCATGGACATTCGAACAGGTTTAATGGTCCTGAAACGAACAGTCACTCGAGCTCCTCGTGATCAATAATGAGCGCATTGGAAATGAATGAGTCGAGTTTCCTCTAGTGGAGGCGTTCGGTACTGCAGCCGAACACACTCTCTGAAGATCATTTACTGAGATATCAGGCTCACATTTGGAACACAACTTGTTTAGATTTATGGCTTTGATTTTATCACCGTTTTAGAGTAAAACATATTTCTGAAAATATATATATTTCATACAAAAATTTAAAATAGTATTTTTGCACATTTTTCATAACAATAAACGTAAAATTCTGTAACTCTGTTCACTTTTTAAAACTTTTCTCTTCAGCAATAATCTGCCACGTGTCGTCTTTGAGAAGAGATCAAACTTCAGTCTGTCGCTCTAAAGTGTTCAAGATTTACCAGTTTAAGCTGGACATTGTCAGGTCTATGCTCAAAAAGTGAATAAATATAATTTAGTACCATAAAATCCCCTAAAAATACAAAATAATAAATAAAAAAACATTATCAAACTAAAATATAGTACAATAATAACATTGAAATAAAAAATAAAACAGTGTGACCCCTGTGTGCCCGACACTACGAGCCCTGGGGGTTAAAGGTCACCCTAGGGTTAAGGGTCACCCGAGACGGCACGCACCGCTTCAGGTGCACCAGCAGGATGGGCGGAAGCTTCCAGATCTGCATCTTCTTGATGGCGTCTCGGTGTGTCTTACAGTGGCGGCAGTAGAAGCGGTTGCTGTCGGTCAAACGCTCCTCTTTATGGAACAGCTTCAGACAGTCCTGGACACACACACACACACACACACACACACACACACGAGAAGGCAGTGTGAGCTCAGATGGACACCTGACGCAGGACATACACTATTATAGCGAAGTCACAACTATAACAAGTCGATCAGAGCTTGAGCATTACAGTGACAGACGACAAAAGCGCTTATGAACAAATCTCAGTGTTCAGTTCTTCAGGGAGTGTGTGAACATCAGGAGTGGAGCCGCTCTGAGGCGCTGAACACACAGGGCTCGGGTATAACCGTTGCTGGGCTCGTACGCCACTTCCCACGCAGAGGCGGTGATCTGTTAAAGGGCTGGTTGAGTATGATTTGACTTCTCTAACTTTAGTTAGTGTGTAATGTTGCTGTTTGATCATAAACAACATCTGCAAAGTTACAGCGCTCAAAGTTCAAAGCAAAGGGAGAGATTTACTTTTACAGAAATCGCTTTTTAAGGACTACAACAAACGGCTGGTAGAGACTACACCACATTCCTCCCGGGTTAGTGACATCACAAACCCTAGAATTTACATAAACCCCGCCCCCGAACACGATTTATAGATTATCATGATAGAATATGCTAATCAATGACTAGAAGATAGATAACTCCACATCAGCTTCATAAAGTCATCAACTAGCCTGACCATTCAGAAATGTCCTGTTGCTTCTACATGTTGTCACTTCTTCTTGAGTCTCTCCATCATCGTCCGACTCCGGTTTGAACATAAAAGGCTAAACGTTTTTTAAATGTTCAGTGTAAAAGGACACAAGCTCTTGAAGCTCCGCCCCCTGTGCTGGGAGCAGCAGCTCATTTGCATTTAAAGTGCAAACACCTGTGTGTGAGTGTGTGTGTGTGTGTGTGTGTGTGTGTGTGTGAGAGACCTGCAGAGAGCACTTGCTGCTAGCCGTCATCTCCAGCGTGAGGTACATGAAGGTCTCGAAGGTGCGGGACTTGTGCTGGCAGCTCATGCACTGCACCGTGGACTTGAACTGGCCCTGGAACAGAGCCACGATGATGGACTCGTTCAGGAGCTTGTGTTTGGACCAGGCCAGATCCGCAGCGCTCACGTCATCCAGGTGATCGATGTCCTCCTCCTTATAACCTCTGCGCTTATCCGCCTGACGGAGAGAGAGAGTGTGTATGTGTGTGAGAGAGAGAGAGAGAGAGAGAGAGCGACAGGCTTTAGCGTCTTTCTGTTCAACATGACACTCGTTTTTTTCCTGGCGTTCCCATCAAACATTATTAGTGAGTGTGTGTGTGAGTGTGTGTGTGTCTGGCGTTCACACACACCTTGTTGAGGTCCTCGTGCAGCCCGTCCATGAGGAACAGCAGCAGCTCCTGTGAGTCCTGATGCTCGAAGCTCGAGAAGCGGCTGTTGATTTTACAGATTGTTCCTTTAAAGTCCTGCGGGCTGATGATCTTATACTGACCCAACCACAGCGCCTTCATGAGCACGCTGAACTCCTCCGCCACCTCGCCCTTGTGGCCCAGGATATTAGCCCTGCACACACACACACACACACACACACACAGTGTCACGTCACGTATGCACTACTTGCTTTATCCAAGCACTATACAGGATTTACCCTATTATACTTCATCAACACACACTGACGGGTCAAACAGCCACTGTCTCTGAGTTCACATGAACAGCGGTTGAATTACTGGTCAGGCTACAGAAGCACTGATTCGTCCGCTCAGCCTCAGACATCGAGAGTCACGCAGACCAGCCGCAGCATGCCTTCCCTTCACACAGAGTGAGGTCAGTGGCCTTGAATCTCTGAGTTAACACGTACTAAACATGAGTGCAGTCTGCAGCGCCACCACACCTGATGCTCAGGACAGGAAGAGCATGTCAAGTCTTTATTGAAGTGAATTAGGTTTCAATCGCCGTCACGCATGAATGAATGATATTTTTGCTTTTTTACACATAATAATCCACGATGATCCCATTACACAAAACTGAAGTTACACGTCAAAATAACACACTACATTTTTTGAGACCCCCCAAAATTTCACAAATCAGGTTTTCAGGGGAACGCATGTCGTATTACGGGGAGCCGAGGCCCGTCGTTCACAGCCTGGTACATCGATGAGGCTCTTCAGCGAGCGCGCACACACACACACACACACACACACACACGCAGGACCGGTGCGCTGATAGCTCTCAAACACTCCCGTGCGCTGATCATTGTAGCCAATCACAGACATATCTGATGAGCTCGTGAACAACGGCCAATCAGAGGTGTTCATGATCCCGCTCAAAGCGGCACATTTTTTACATTTCAGTATCGACTTGTTACCGAAGTCGGTACTTTTGACCACACTAGACCAGAGTGATGTCATACCTGTTGATGTCGTCCTGATAGTAGTTCCTGTTGAAATACTCCGCCATGGCAACGGTGTTACACAGACACTGGAGGATGGAGTTCATGTAGCAGGTGTTGCCAAGGTTACGGAGGCCCGTTAGTAACGGCCCCTGACCCCCGAACACCGGGTTCAGGTTCCGGATCTTAGCAGCAGACGGGCGGGAGATCTCCACTGTCTTATAGGAGGCTGTCAGAGGCCTGACACACACACACACACACGCAGCATGGGTTTACATTTTACATACAATTTAAAAAATAAGGTTGCTGTGTGTGTGTGTGTGTGCGTGCGTGAAAGTGTGTGTGTGTACACGATTGTGTATGTCCATGAGTGTGTGTGTGTATTAGGCTTGCTACAATAGTCAGTGTTGATGGTGTTACTGATGTTCAGAAGCAACACCGGCTTCATCACTTGCGCGCCGCGGCACCGCCACCGTCGATTAGATTTATTTATTTTATGAAATAATTTAGTTCAGTTGGAGAACACACACCACAGTTAAAACTGAACGTGTCTGTGTAATAAACCGTGAGCTGAGCGAGTCGCAGCACAGATCAGCAGGACTCAGATCTCATCATCACGAGGGCGAGGAGCGAATGACTAGACAACGGAGGAACATTTGGTGTCAAAGCGAAATGTAAAAGCGCCTATTTAATCGCTAATTTGAAAGTGAAACTAAAAGTCGCACGTCCGCACAGGCATTCATAGCGGTGCGCGTCCACGGCGCCAGCAGGACAGAGCTAACGCTTTCAGTTCTTTCCTATAGTAGGAATTATTTAAAACTCTCGCTCCGCTATGAACACCCGTGCGACTTTTAGTTTCACTTTCAAATGAGCGATTTAAAAAAAACACCAGTGTTGTGTGTGTGTGTGTGAGTGTGTGTGTGTGTGAGCGTGCTCGTACTTGTTCTCTCTGTTGACCGTGGGCACGGCTGCAGGAGTGTGTGTGTGTGTGTGTGTGTGTGTGTGTGCGTGTGAGCGTGCTCGTACTTGTTCTCTCTGTTGACCGTGGGCACGGCTGCTGGTCTCCTGGTCTCGTTGAGCTCCTGGCTGATGTCTGGAGACGAGTACGAGCGCTTGAGTTTAGACTGATCTCTCTCTCTCTCCCTCTCTCTCTGCTTCTCTCGCTCCGTCTCTCTCTCTCTCTCCGGCTCCGGCTGGGCTCCGGCTGAGCTGGGCTGGATCGGGCCCTGAGGCGCGTTGACCTCGGGAGGGTACAGGTGCACGCGGTTGGTGGGCGAGTGGTAATACCTGTAGGTGCCCGTCACCGTGTCCAGAAACTGCAGAGCAGAACATTAGCGTTACACACACACACACACACACACACACACACTTGCTGCTGTTTCCTCTTACCTTCATCCAGCCGTCCGGCAGCCCAGGTACGGTTCGGCCCATCTCCTCACTGTGTGCTCTCATTAGAGACTCCCTCTGAAACACACACACACACACACACACACATTACCTCCTGCTGAAGTGTTGTGATATCGTTCATTTTACCAACACTCCATTTATCATCAGAAAAAGAAATTCCGAGACGTTCATAAGATTGTCCCTAAGTGTGTAAATCTTCTGTTGTCTCTTGAGGAGGATGTCAGGCTTTGGTATCGTGTGATTCTAACCCTGCGTACGAGCCTCCGCCGAGCAGCGACACACACAAGCACTCGAGTGTTACTTTCCTTCCTCTTCTACACTTGTTCTCATCTCTCTGTTTGAGACCTCTCTTCACTACGTGCTTCCAGATCCCTACTATTACTAGCATGCGTAAATCTAATGTCACACGTGGGAGGAAGTGCAATCCGAACAACCAGCGTGCTTTTCATCTTCTAGTACATTACTCTCGTTTCCCATCGGCCTCTGGAACTGCCATTTCATTACATCTATTTCTAGTCATTCGACTCTGTGTGACAACAGCTCATTTGAATCGCATTCAATTACTATCACAAGTAAAATCCACTCTGTCGTCCCCCAGGAGGAGTGTGATGTGCTCCTCCACCCTTCCCTGAGGACGGTCCTCCTCGTAGCTCTGGGAGACCTCATCATCCCCTTAGAGAAGCCTCGGCTGCTGATGTCCACACTCGCCTCACTCGACCTCAAGCGAGTCTCTACTGCGGCTGCTCAGATCAGGTGACCAACTGGACCTTCCTGACAGCGCTCCTGCTCCGCTGACCTCAGAGCTCGTCCTCCTGATCACTGTTCCAGCAGTGCAGCCCATACTCTCTTCTCCACTCTAACATCGAGCTTGGATATCTTTAGGAAAACTAAATCTGAACTTTTTTTTTTACTCGGATTACTGGAGATCGTGGTTTCTCCCACCCCGCCTCCTCAGACTCGACGCTCACACGGCCGCCAGTCTGAGACACGCAACAGGAACGAGCGCGGTGAACAATGAAGATCGGCATCGTGCAGTTTCACAGAGCAAAACACACACACACACACATTCCAGAGTAAAATAACTGGTGTGTTCCAGAGACGAGTGTGTGGACTCAGCATGACTCCTCAGTGTGTGCAAACGTATTATGCTTTAGTAGAGTGAGAAGGTTACATGCAGCACCTTTGAGCTTCTGCCGGAGTGTGTATGTAAACAAGTGTGTGTGTTGACGTTATGTGGACAAAATCTGGTCCACGAGGAAAACCGCTTATAAATCAGACCAAGTTGTTTTGTTTATTCATACTTGATGTTTTTTGAAAATTTAAAAATGCAGAAAGTTTTGTGTGATGGGTCGGGTTAGTGTGTGTGTGTGTGTGTGTGTGTGTTGGGTAGGTTTAGGGGTCGGGGTTAGTGTGTGTGTGTGTGTGTGTGTGTGTTGGGTAGGTTTAGGGGTCGGGGTTAGTGTGTGTGTGTGTGTTGGGTAGGTTTAGGGGTCGGGTTAGTGTGTGTGTGTGTGTGTGTGAGAGATGGGTGGGTGTGTGTGTGTGTGTGTGTGAGATGGGTAGGTTTAGGGGTCGGGTTAGTGTGTGTGTGTGAGAGATGGGTAGGTTTAGGGGTCGGGTTAGTGTGTGGGTGTGGGTGTGTGTGTGAGATGGGTGGGTGGGTGTGTGTGTGTGTGTGAGAGAGATGGGTAGGTTTAGGGGTCGGGTTAGTGTGTGGGTGTGTGTGTGAGATGGGTGGGTGTGGGTGTGTGTGTGTGTGTGTGTGAGATGGGTGGGTGTGTGAGATGGGTGGGTGTGGGTGTGTGAGATGGGTGGGTGTGGGTGTGTGTGTGTGTGAGAGATGGGTAGGTTTAGGGGTCGGGTTAGTGTGTGTGTGTGTGTGTGAGATGGGTGGGTGTGGGTGTGTGTGTGTGTGTGAGATGGGTGGGTGTGTGTGTGTGTGTGTGAGAGATGGGTAGGTTTAGGGGTCGGGTTAGTGTGTGTGTGTGTGTGTGAGATGGGTAGGTTTAGGGGTCGGGTTAGTGTGTGTGTGTGTGTGTGTGAGATGGGTAGGTTTAGGGGTCGGGTTAGTGTGTGTGTGTGTGTGTGTGTGAGATGGGTAGGTTTAGGGGTCGGGTTAGTGTGTGTGTGTGTGTGTGAGATGGGTGGGTGTGGGTGTGTGTGTGTGTGTGAGATGGGTGGGTGTGTGTGTGTGTGTGTGAGAGATGGGTAGGTTTAGGGGTCGGGTTAGTGTGTGTGTGTGTGTGTGTGTGAGATGGGTAGGTTTAGGGGTCGGGTTAGTGTGTGTGTGTGTGTGTGTGTGAGATGGGTAGGTTTAGGGGTCGGGTTAGTGTGTGTGTGTGTGTGTGTGTGAGATGGGTAGGTTTAGGGGTCGGGTTAGTGTGTGTGTGTGTGTGTGTGTGTGTGTGTGTGAGATGGGTAGGTTTAGGGGTCGGGTTAGTGTGTGTGTGTGTGTGTGTGTGTGTGTGTGTGTGTGTGTGTGTGTGTGTGTGTGTGTGTGTAAGTCACTCACAGCACTCGAGGGCACATGCGAGTCCAGAGACATGCTCTTCATGGCAGGGTCGAGTGTGACGTCCTTCTGTGTTCTCCTGCTCTTCTCCTTCTCGTCTCGATCCACTCGATCTCCCGGATCCTGCTCTTCTTCTGCTTTCTGTCTCTCCAGCCTCTTCCTCTTCTCCTCCTCATCCTCCTGTTCCCGCTGGTGTCTCTCGGCCGCCTCTCTCTCTCTCTCTCTCCTGCGCTGCTCCTGCTCTCTCCGGGCCGTCTCCATCAGGCTGAGGGTCTTGGCCTGGATCTCCCGGCGCTCCTCTTCGCTCAGGGCTCGGGACGGGTCGCTCAGGGGTCCGGTGGGTCCGGTGGGTTTGGTGGAGCGGTCCGGCAGAACCAGGCCGTTGGGCACCGCAGGGCCGTCGCTAACCGGAGGCTCGTCGCTGGTCTTCACACTCGCCGGCAGCTTCACCGAGGGCTTCTTCGTGCGGTCCACCTGAGGGACGGTTGAGATGTGTGTGTGTGTGTGTGAGTTAGTGGTGCGACGGATCACAAAACTCTCAGTTCAGAACATTTACACTTTTTGAGCCACGGATCGGATCTTTTTTTCAGATCAGCAAAAAATAAATAATAATAATTATATATACATATTATGTAACTTCTATGAGTGTGTGAAACTAAAAAAGTTCAAACATTATTAAAGACAAGTGAACAGTCAGTAATAAAACAAGAACAAACACAGAAATTGCAAGCAGAGATGAATATTAAATAAAGTTACCAAGTCTAACAGTAGTGTTCAGGTACAGGAATTAATAATTAAGCCTAAATGTAAAATAACATTATTTGCTCACTGTAGAAATTAAATAGTTTCATCTTTGTTAAAGCTGTATTTTGTTGTTTTATGAACATTAATAACACAGGAAACAGCAGGAATATTAGGCTGCCGTCACTTTAAGACCGACAGCACGGACCGAATATACGGACACGCATCCGGTTTCTTCCTCAACTGTTCATTTATGACATAACCGAGAGAATACTTGCCGAGACGGGTATTTAGACATAATTTTGTGTGTATGTGTCTGTTAAAGGGCAAGGAAACGTTCAAGGACGCCTCGGGTGTGTGTGGCTGTGCGCACAGATAACGCACGAGTCCCTGGCAAGACAAAACACGTCCAAATTATAAACTCTTACTCTATGATGGTTAAATTTAGCAGTTAATCCGCGAACCGCATGCGTGCGAACCGTGGGGAAGCTGGTCCGTACGCGTCACGATCAACTGCGATCCGTTGAACTCCTATTTGTGTCTGTGAGAATCACTGACTACGTTTACATGCACAACTTTTGTTTTTAATCAGACTGAATTCATCCCGATTGATGAATCTGAGCGTAGTGTTAGCATGAACGCTAAACATGAGATCTGGTTGATGTGTGTGTTTATATCACAAGCTTCAAATCAGAATAGATGTTTTGTCATGCGCTCACCGCACGAATATACAGAGTTTCCTGATGTCTGCGCATAATAACTGTTCTCCTACAGTTCTTTATTTGTGCCGCTGCTAATATTGATCACACAGTAAAAATGCCCAAAACCAGTCGTGTGTGTGTGTGAGCGTCTGAAGCAGCACTGGAGGGCCGTCGTCCTGCTCCACTTCACACACGCAGAAGAGGAGGATTATAGGAGGACGACACACTCGTTTATACCACACTTTATTCATCAGGAGGACAGCTCGTTCAGCGCGTCACACGTCATTGCGCTATTTCTACATCATTACGCTATTTCTAAGTCATTACGCTATTTCATTACGCTATTTCTACGTCATTGCGATATTGCTACATCATTGCGCTATTTCATTACGCTATTTCTACGTCATTGCGATATTTCTACGTCATTACGCTATTTCATTACGCTATTTCTACGTCATTGCGATATTTCTACATCATTACGCTATTTCTACATCATTGCGCTATTCTACATCATTACGCTATTTCATTACACTATTTCTACGTCATTGCGATATTTCTACGTCATTACGCTTTCATTACGCTATTTCTACGTCATTACGCTATTTCTACATCATTACGCTATTTCATTACGCTATTTCTATGTCACTGCGATATTTCTACGTCATTACGCTATTTCATTACGCTGTTTCTACGTCATTGCGATATTTCTACATCATTACGCTATTTCTACATCATTGCGATATTTCTACATCATTACGCTATTTCATTACGCTATTTCTACGTCATTGCGATATTTCTACATCATTACGCTATTTCTACATCATTACGCTATTTCTACATCATTACGCTATTTCATTACGCTATTTCTACGTCATTGCGCTATTTCTACATCATTGCGATATTTCTACATCATTACGCTATTTCTACGTCATTGCGCTATTTCTACGTCATTACGCTATTTCTACGTCATTACGCCATTTCTGCGTCATTACGCCATTTCTGCGTCATTACGCTATTTCTACGTCATTGCGCTATTTCTACATCATTGCGCTATTTCTGCGTCATTACGCCATTTCTACATCATTACGCTATTTCTACGTCATTGCGCTATTTCTACGTCATTGCGCTATTTCTGCGTCATTACGCCATTTCTACATCATTACGCTATTTCTACGTCATTGCGCTATTTCTACGTCATTGCGCTATTTCTACGTCATTACGCCATTTCTACGTCATTACGCCATTTCTGCGTCATTACGCCATTTCTACGTCATTCTGTATTTCTACGTCATTCCTTTCAGTTTCGGTTTCAATCCGATCAAGTGTTCACATGTTCTCTCGATCGGATTAGAAAAGGAATAAACCCCTTTCAATCCGATCGAAATCTCATTGGGATCGAGCTCAGTCGGATCGATTAAGGCGTTTTACATGAAGGCTTTTCAGTGCGATTTGAGCCGTCAGTGCCATTACTAACGGATTATTTGGTTGCATGTAAACGTAGGCAGTGAGTGTTGGGAGTGTGTGAGACTCACCTGTGGAGTGTGTCTGGGTGAGGCGGCGGCGTCAGTGGCGGCGGGCTGAGCGAGGGGTGTGTGTGGTGTGTGTGGCGTGTGTGTGCTAGCGAGCGGTTCTGCGGGCGGGTCCTGGGTCACAGTTGAGCCGTTGATCTGCGCAGGCTCAGGCTCTTCACACTCGATCACAGGCTTGGGCTCCTCCAGCGACGGGTACGTGAAGTTCACTGAAATCACAGCAAAGACAATCAGGGTTAAAATTTACTTTTTCACTCACCAGCCAATTTGGCGACTAAATGTTTAAGTTACCGGCCATTCAGAACTTCTACTAGCCAAAATAAAAAGAAAAGAAATGAACCAGATTAAATACGTCACAGCTTATATATACAGAATATAGCCTTTATTTATTTATTTATTATGAAATTTGGATTTCATACATTCATTTCTTATTCAAATAAAGTCCTGTCATCCAGCATCTCCTCTTCCTCTTTCATCCTCATGCTTTCCACCAAAAATGTGTTTTAGGTGCACAGATCAATACAGTACAAAGAACATTAAAAAAAATTAGGTTGTTGGAAAATAATGTGTTTTCTGTTCACCAAATGCTTTTTAATCTGCGCTATTGCTTCAGTGCAAATGAACAAGCGCTCCGTTATTAGTTGCGTAGTGACGTGTGTGTTCGAGTAAGCAGATATGAGCAGATTCTGAGCAATACGCTGTATTAATATATCATGACTCATGAGTATTTGGGCTAAATCTGTGCAGATTTGTAATAAGTAACGCCAAATTGGCTCGTGATTTGACAGCGTTTCCCGCCACAGTCGATTTATACGCATTTGGCAGGTTGGCGTGTGTTAATTTCAAACCCTGGTTATAACTACTACATATCTAAGCGTTTTTGAAGGGTAATGCATCAAGACACAGTATGGAGTGTGTGAGACTCACGCTGGGGCAGCGCGCTGGACTCCTGCTGTCTGGGCGGCTTGACTTTAGCGTTGCTGGTGTACATCGGGTAAAAGAGCAGCCAGTTCTCGTACCCTCCCTCCAGCACCAGCGGCTCACTGCGCAGGATCGTACTGCTGTCCCACTGCACACACACACACACATCAGACACGCACACGTCAGACACACGCACACGCCATGCACACGTCAGACACACGCCGCGCACACGTCAGACACACGCCGCGCACACGTCAGACACACGCCGCGCACACGTCAGACACACGCCGCGCACACGTCAGGCACACGCACACGTCAGACACACGTCAGGCACACGCACACGTCAGACACACGGCACGCACACGTCAGACACACGTCAGGCACACGCACACGTCAGACACACGCCGCGCACACGTCAGGCACACGCACACGTCAGACACACGGCGCGCACACGTCAGGCACACGTCAGGCACACGCACACGTCAGACACACGCCGCGCACACGTCAGGCACACGCACACGTCAGACACACGGCACGCACACGTCAGACACACGCACACGTCAGACACACGCCGCGCACACGTCAGACACACGGCACGCACACGTCAGACACACGTCAGACACACGCACACGTCAGACACACGCCGCGCACACGTCAGACACACGGCACGCACACGTCAGACACACGTCAGGAACACGCACACGTCAGACACACGCCTCGCACACGTCAGACACACGTCAGGCACACGCACACGTCAGAGACGCCGCGCACACGCCAGGCACATGCACACACGTCAGACACGCACACACGTCAGACACGCACACACGTCAGACACGCACACACGTCAGACACGCACACGCCATGCACACGCACACGTCAGACACACGCCGCGCACACGTCAGGCACACGCACACACGTCAGACACGCACACACGGCGCGCGCACGTCAGACACGCCGCGCACGTCAGACAAACGCCACGCACACGCCAGACACCCGTCAGGCACACGCACACGTCAGACACACGCCGCGCACACGTCAGACACGCACACACGTCAGACACGCACACACGCCGCACACACGCCGCGCACACGTCAGACACGCCGCGCACACGTCACACACACGTCAGGCACACGCCGCGCACACGTCAGACACACGTCAGGCACGCCGCGCACACGTCAGGCACAGGCACACGCACACACACACACACACACGTCACACACATGTCAGGCACACGTCACACACATGTCAGGCACACGTCAGGCAAAGGCACACGCACACACACGTCACACACATGTCAGGCACACGTCAGGCACACGTACACGCACACACACGTCACACACGTCAGGCACACGTACACGCACACGCACACGTCAGGCACACGTCACACACATGTCAGGCACACGTCAGGCACACCGCGCACACGTCAGACACGCAACGCACACGTCAGGCACACGCCGCGCACACGCCGCGCACACGTCAGGCACACACGCCGCGCACACGTCAGGCACAAGCCACGCACACGTCAGGCACACGCCACGCACACGTCAGACACACGCACACGTCAGACACACGCACACGTCATGCACAAGCCACGCACACGCCACACACAGGGACCTGCAGCGCTACAGTACCTTATAGAGAGCATCCTTCAGACTCTGTAAAGTGGTTCCCAGTCTGAGATCAGAGATGCAGCTGAACCAGTCCAGCAGAACCAGGTAATCCACGAACCCTCTGCGCTTCCAGTCCTCCAGAGACGCCGCTGGGAGCTTCAGCTCGATCTGATTCACCGTCACCCTGGAGATTACCAGCACATCTGAGTATTAATGTGTGTGAGCAGGAAGGGCTGGTGATGAAGCTGATAAACTAATAAAAAAGTATGTACTTGCTCTCTCTTAAAGTCACCATGAAATCAAAGTATTTAAAATATTTTCAGTATTTATTCTAAATGGTTTATGGGTGCACATCATTATTGTGTTAATAATCTTGAGTCAGAATATCTTCCTCTTGTAGCATCTCTTCTCTTCTCTGATGACGAGGGCGGGGCTTTTAACCTGTCACTCACATGAGATCAGCCAATAGCAAACCACAACCATCCAACCAATTCCCCACAGACACAATCAAGCCCCGCCCACATCTGTTCGTTCCAGAAGTGTTTTACTCGGATATACGACACAATAGCGGAGAAAATACCTTTATCATTCAGTTTAATGATAATTTCAATGTGCATATTTTGTTTAATCATGTCAAATGACCCAACAGCCATCGTAGCCAATTAGCAGCAATTTACCTAATTATTTTTTTAAAGCGCAATCTAACAGATTTTTTCTTCCGTATTGTGACGTACATGCAAGTGAAACACATTAAAGAAAACAAAAAATGTAGGACTGGTTCTGTTCATCAGTTGTTGACTGGATGTTGAGACAAAAGAAGGCGGAGCTTTGAGTGGATTGTAAGAAAGGGGCGGGGTTTAACAAGCCCTTAACAGGTCAAAAACATAAAAATAAAAATAACATGCATGAATGAACCCCTTACGATCAGACTATTGTGATATTTATTTCATGCTGACTTTATGGAACATGTAAAATGCTATTATCTCAGATGGCCAAATGTGTGTGTGTGTGTGTGTGTGTGTGTGTGTGCAGGAGACTCACCCCGGGCTCACGGCCTCCTCCGGTACGCTGATACACGTCTGCGACGGGACACACATCTGCGACTCCTGGAAGTCCTGACTGGGTCGAGTGTCCATCACCAACACACTGATACTGGGATCCTTCATCATCCGGAACAATCCCTCGGCGCTGATGCTTCCTGACGGGAGAGAGACAACCCTCACACACACACACACAACACAGAGGAGTACGAGAATCCAGCATGCGAGTGTGTGTGTGTGTGTATGTATATGTGTGTGTGTGTGTGTGTGTGTGTGTCAAATCACCTTTATTTATACAGCGCTTTTACAACACAGAGTGTTTCAGAGCAGCTTTACAAAGATAACAGGAAAATAATGCAAAGTTTGTTTCTAGAAGAGAATAGCGTCTCAGTCCAGCTTAAGTAAGTTCAGAGATGGCTCATTTCTGTTTTAAAAAAAGTTATTAATTTAGTTCATAATATATATATATATCCGCTCTGGAGTAAACCGTGATGTCATCGTCCAGCTCAGTTCAGTTCTCATATAATGGTGTCAGGAGATCAATAATATTGTTGAATATTAAATTAAATGTCCCCGACTAAACAAGACAAAAAGCCAGTGGTGACAAAAGTGTGTGAGAGAATCTGAGAGTGTGTGTGTGTGTGTGTGCGCGCTGATGTTTCCTGATGGGAGACAAACATCCCTCAAACACAAAACAACATAGAGGAGTACCACAATCCAGCGGGACGTGTGTGTGTGTGTGTGTGTGTGTGTGTGTGTGTGTGTGTGTGGCGCACGGTACCTTTATCACATCCAGTCTTACTGCTGTTGGGCTCCTCTTTAACCTGCTGTGAAACACACAAAGGCAAAATTAATTATTAACGCATCACTTCAAAACATGCATGTTGATGATGATGATGATGATGTTGATGATGTCTGTGAACTGTGAACTTTGAACATTGAGCTGTTAGTTAAACTACCAAAGCAGGCTGTCAATAACTGGAGGAAATATGTGATAAGAACTATTATTGTCCTTTCGTAGCCAGATTCAGTGTGTCAGAGTCTGGCTGAGAGGTGGAGCAGATTCTCCTCTAAAGGTTTGTTTCAGACTGGATTAGAGGAGTGTGTGTGCACCGACACACTCCTGCACCGACACACTCCTGCACCGACACACTCCTGCACTAAAGCCGCATCACTGCACCGACACACTCCTGCACCGACACACTCCTGCACCGACACACTCCTGCACCGACACACTCCTGCACCGACACACTCCTGCACCGACACACTCCTGCACCGACACACTCCTGCACCGACACACTCCTGCACCGACACACTCCTGCACCGACACACTCCTGCACCGACACACTCCTGCACCGACACACTCCTGCACCGACACACTCCTACACTCCTGCACCGACACACTCCTGCACCGACACACTCCTGCACCGACACACTCCTGCACCGACACACTCCTGCACCGACACACTCCTGCACCGACACACTCCTGCACCGACACACTCCTACACTCCTGCACCGACACACTCCTGCACCGACACACTCCTGCACTAAAGCCGCATCACTGCACCGACACACTCCTGCACCGACACACTCCTGCACCGACACACTCCTGCACTAAAGCCGCATCACTGCACCGACACACTCCTGCACCGACACACTCCTGCACTAAAGCCGCATCACTGCACCGACACACTCCTGCACCGACACACTCCTGCACCGACACACTCCTGCACCGACACACTCCTGCACCGACACACTCCTGCACCGACACACTCCTGCACCGACACACTCCTGCACCGACACACTCCTGCACCGACACACTCCTGCACCGACACACTCCTGCACCGACACACTCCTGCACCGACACACTCCTGCACCGACACACTCCTGCACTAAAGCCGCA
>NC_139971.1:45078453-45098453 GCF_963993115.1 Abramis brama
GACACAGACGGCATCTCAGCTCATATTCCTGCAGAAACATCATATCCATAACATCATATCCATAACATCATATCCATAACATCATCATATTGACTACTTCATTAAAACAATGACTAGGCGAATCAGTAACAACTCGACATAACTCGATCCACCAACTGACTATTTAAATATTATTAATAACTGAACAATCATGTCAAAATAATCATAATAAACAGAATAAATAGAGACATTATAGTTATTAGACCAATAACCTGATAATTTGACTAACAATACTATAATCAGACCCCTGACAAAACACTCAGATTGATATGACAATAATCAGACTGTAAACAGAAGCAGTTCTGATGATCAGATTCATAACACTACAGTAAATCAATAAGCGGGTGTGTGTGAGTCCTCCGCAGTGGAGCTCGACTCACCCGAACACACACACCGCTGGAGAGATCCCGGAGTCCACACACACACCGCGGGTCCGCTCGGAAAACTCGAGTTTATCCACTATAATGACAGTAAACACTGAAAACTGCTCGATCAAACGCGGAAGTCGAAGCATTCAAAGACCGGAAGCTTTATTTAAACACACACTGCGCACAGACAGAAGTTCAGATGTCAACACACACACATGATGTCTGTATCACCTCTGTGTGTTTAAACTCAAAGTCTTACTCATTAGACACTGATTTCTATCAGCATCACTGACACTTTCATATGTTGTTCGTGAACTGTTATTAATATCAGTGTTGCTGAGGAGATTATTATGGAAATGATCGGGTTCTGTTGCGCACTTCAGTCAGCTGACTGACTCACAGCACTGCGCATGCGCGCTGCTTTTGCAGCGGTTTTGTTTTTTAAAGCAATAAATGACAATAAAATATACAATACAATATATATAAATATAATATAAAAATGAAGATCAATAGGCCTCTCTGCAGCAGAGTGTGGATGACGTGTTCATATTTTATTGCGCGTATTCTGTATGTTCTGTCATCGATCGCGCTCGTGCCCGGCGCTCGTGCCCGCTGCGGTATTATTGTCATCTGGGTTTGTTTTCAGGGTTCGGTTCTGCGGGTTCTGCGGGTTCTGATCTCTCACGGTAAGATGCACAGAACTCTGCGTGATCGGTTCCGCCGGATGTGGAAGTTGATGAGTTTGAGTTATTAATGTTTCCTCTTCCTCCGGAACAACAGCGAGTTCCTGTTTATTGCTTTTAACGGGCCGCGCGCGCCGCTTCATATTCACCGACAATAATCATAACGATGATGATGATGAAGATGATGATGTTTTAGGCTCGAGATGAAGCTCTTCTTCACATTTGATGTTGATATAAAGCAGTTTCTGCTGGAGAACTGATTAATGTCTATTCTATCATATGAAGAATAGATTTAATACCATACATAATTTTAGTTTTGTGAAATGAGGTGTTGTACATTATTGGACTCTGATACCATGATGACGTTTTTACAGTAATTGTTGTGTAGCCATTTAACTGGTAGAGTTTTATTATTAAAAAACTAGTAAAACTGTGGTTGCTGTAATTATAAAACGACTGATATAAACTCCTCAAACACATTTAGAAACTAGAAATGCGATTCCGTGAGTAGAATCTCCTCAGCGATACTAGAGTAAAACCACGGTAAACTATCACTGTACTGCCACAGTTTCTGTGTTAATGTTCATTAACTGTACATTAGAGACATGATGACAAGTTTTACTCAAAAGTAAAAATAAAAATATAAAAGAGTACCAGCCATAAGTACTTTAACGATAGTAAAGAAGAGTCCACATCTAACTGCACTGAAGTGTGTGAAAACATGAAAAGTAATTTTTAAAAAATAATTTTACCTTTGAAAACAAGACCGTAGAGATCGCCTCATTTCAGTGTTTAAAAACATTGCATCTGAAATACACTCATAATCACTGTATTCTCGTGGCTCTGATGATGTGCGATGATGAACTGACACATGAATATCTCCAGCAGACGCTGATTATGATTGATTATGATTGTAATGCAGGATTGAGAATGAAAACGCTAAAATAAACTTCACCGGCTGTTTAAAATTGATCTGAGCAGTCTCTGTAAATGCACTATAAAGAGTGTGTGTGAGTGTGTGTGAGAGAGGGAGAGTGTGTGTGTGTGTGTGTGAGAGAGAGAGAGAGAGAGAGAGTGTGTGTATGTGTGAGAGAGTGTGTGTGTGTGTGTGTGTGTGTGTGAGAGAGAGAGAGAGAGAGTGTGTGCGAGAGTGTGTGTGTGTGTTTGATGTTATGTGTTGTGACGCTGCAGATGTCTCTGGTGGATTTGGGAAAGAAGCTCCTGGAAGCGGCTCGCTCCGGTCAGGATGACGAGGTCCGGATCCTGATGGCCAACGGAGCTCCATTCACCACAGACTGGGTGAGTGTGTGTGAGTGTGTGTGTTTGTGTGAGTGAGAGTGAGTGAGTGAGTGAGTGTGTGTGTGTGTGTGAGAGTGAGTGTGTGTGTTTGTGAGTGAGTGAGTGAGTGTGTGTGAGAGTGAGTGTGTGTGTTTGTGTGAGTGAGTGTGTGTGAGTGAGTGAGTGAGTGTGTGTGTGTTTGTGTGAGTGTGTGTGATTGAGTGAGTGAGTGTGTGTGTGTGTGAGTGAGTGAGTGTGTGTGTGTGTGAGTGAGTGATTGTGTGTGAGAGTGAGTGAGTGAGTGAGTGAGTGAGTGTGAGAGTGAGTGAGTGTGTGTGTGTGTGTGAGTGAGTGAGTGAGTGAGTGTGTGTGAGAGTGAGTGAGTGAGTGAGTGAGTGAGTGTGTGTGTGAGAGTGAGTGAGTGAGTGTGTGTGTTTGTGTGAGTGTGTGTGAGTGAGTCTCTTGACTCCAGTCTGTCCTGCTTCACTGTGGATCTGTTAGTGAAGTGTGTGTGTGTGTGTGTGTCAGCAGCTCGGCACGTCTCCTCTACACCTGTCGGCTCAGTTCGGTCATTACTCCACCACTGAGGTTCTTCTGCGCGCCGGAGTGAGTCGAGACGCCCGAACGAAAGTGGACCGAACGCCGCTACACATGGCGGCCGCTGAGGGTCACGCGCGCATCGTGGAGCTGCTACTCAAGGTGAACACACACCTATAGGGATCTCCCAGTCACGTGACCCCTAGCCGCGTGTCAGCCATTTTGACGGAATACTTCAGCGCACCTACATACATGAGAATGCGGATTATCACATGTTTTGACTGCGAATTGATTAAAATAATATAATAGTATATAATGGTCACTGTATTAATTATCTTGAGCCTGCTGTAATGTTCCTATAAATATATTTTCTTTCCAACTGTGCATTCTGAATAATAAATAGGCTAAATATATTTATCCACTAAGCTGCAGCAGTCATCTGCTCGTCTTCCCATTAACAGTTTTTTTTCCTTCTCTTTCTGACATTTCTTACCTGTTGGGTTTTAATTAAATTGACTATAAAGATTGCTTGTGTGTGCTGGTGTTTATTCCAGTCTTTTAAAATAGTTGAATGAATGCTCGCGATCGTGCCTAGTAACGATGTTAAATAGGCTAGGCTATTTAATCAATAATGTACACAGGGTAGAGGAGAATGACAGTCAACTACTTTGAATATTATAGCATTTTGGGCATAAACATGTAAATAATGAAAAGACTGACATTGAAAAATGACACAGAATGATTAAAATTTAAATATTTAATTCAAATAAATAAATGTTCGTGGTTCACACTGATGTTATTCATTTGTTCTCACACACTTCAGCGTCACGGTCACTGGTTTAGACGAACACTGACCATTAGCTGGTACTATTATTAGCACAGCGGCCGTCAGCTAACTCTTCACGTCATGTCATCACAAAAAGAAATATACAAGAGGAAGATAAAGGAATTAGTAATCATAGATCCTTATGAAGCACCACAAGTTCTTTTTACAGACATTAAATGTGTAGAAAAACTTCCTGACATTGAGTTCGGTGACATTTACAGCTAAGTTACCTTATTCACTTCCCATCACGCTACACCGGAGCTTCATTAAAAGCATACACAAGCTTAGCAGGCTGGTATCACAGCATCGCTCGGGCATGATAGAAAAATAGGTGAATATAGACATTCTCTGGTGAATATTTCGCGACGACCTGTATTATGACCAGCGGTTTAGGATTTTCTATACCGTCAAAATGGCTGCTCCAACTGGCGTGACGTCACGCGGACATCCCTATACCAGAGCAAACATTGATCAACCCATTATGCTGGGTAAAATTAACCCAACATGCAGAACGCTTCCTATATTTACCCAGCCTTTGGGTTGAAAACAACCAAAATTGGGTTGTTTTTAACCTAGTGTTTTATAGAGTGTAAATATATGCAGGACTGACAAGTCGAGTCTCCTTCATCTATACAGCGCTTTAACAATATAGAGTCTCACAGCAGCTTTACAGTGATAACAGGAGATTACAGTAACAGAGAGTGTTCAGGCTTTACAGCAGATCTAGAATAAAGTTATTGTCCAGATAAAGTTAGTTTTGATTGATTCACTTCTGTTGTAAAGATCATTAGTTATTAACTTAAAGCCGCTAACACACACCGTTCTCACAGAAAACAGAAACTGTTTTCTGGACGCAAGTTTTGAAAAATTGTGAAAAACGTGATCATCTCTGTGTAAACTTAAAAAACCTAAATCTGTGAAAACGGTGACGGCTTGCTCATGAATATTACGTGTTTAGTCTCTCTTGAGTCCAACACTAAGTGAGTTAAACTGCAGTTCATCCACTGGCCACTAGAGGCTGCAGAAGAGGGTCATTACCCATAAACCCCTGTGTTAAAATGCCCAACTTTACAGCAGAAAAACACATGTTTACAGTCTGGTGCAAAAAGTGGTTTTGGTCTATAAAGCTAATCTTGCCCTTCATGACGACTGTGAGGGGGTGAATTTTTTTATAACTCATCCGTTTAAATTATATTAAGCCTTAAAGTTCTGCATAATTAAGGGCGTGGCCACTTGAGTGACAGGTGGATTGCCGCTGATGTCACTGCTAGCCGTTTGTCTGCTGTCTGTTAGCGTCACGTCACCTCAGCTAATCCGCCTCGCTGCACATTTACGTTTTTAGCCGGGAGTGACGCGGCCAAGATGGCGACGGCCGGCTCCGCCCACTTTGGGCTTCAGAAACGCTCTTCAGAAACTTCAACGTCACGAACACTACGCCCTTATTTACAGTCTATGGTTTGAATACATATGCGTGTACATATTCCTTCTTTACAAATTGACCTCACCAAATTACTTGTCTGGCCTGCATAATACAGAATTTTTTTGTTGCTCCGCGTATCCATGAACTGGAATCATTCTGATAAGGTTTTATTATCTGTACAGAGGTAAAGGGAAGGAGTCTAGTTGACACGCAGGTCTTTGATGTTCGCTGGTAATTTTCCGCTTTAAGTGTCTCCTTTCATCATCCGGCGGAGCCACAATGCATGTGTGTGTGTGCGTGTGTGTGTGTTCTGCAGCACGGTGCGGATGTGAACGCGAGGGACATGCTGAAGATGAGCGCGCTGCACTGGGCCGTGGAGCACCGACACACACACGCCGTGGAGCTGCTGCTACGCTTCGGTGCCGATGTTCACGCACAGAGCAAGTTCTGCAAGAACCCGCTGGACATCGCGCTGGACAACAGCAGCCTCGAGCTGGCCGAAGTCCTGCAGGTACAACACCAGCTCCGCAGACAGTCCTCTGAGCGCTCGGGTCCTGCTCCTGGACACGTGTGTTTAGACAAACACACATGAGAATCACTTACATAAAAAACAACTTAAGTAAAGGTGAAATATTATGCCCCTTTTCATAAGATGTAATATAAATCTATGGCGTCCTCAGAATGTGTGTGTGATATTTCAGCTCAAAATTCCCCCAGATCATTTATTATAGCTTGTCAAATTTGCCCCTTTTTGGATGTGAGCAAAAAAAAAGCTCAGTTTTTGTGTGTATCGCTTTAAATGCTAATGAGCTTTAGCTCCGCCTCCGTCCAGAAGAGGGCGGAGTCTTTACACGAGCTTCAGAAACTCCGGCAATAACAGAACAGGCCAATCTCACTCATCCCGAATCCCAGAATCACCAGGAGCGAGTGCAGCCTTACGGAGAGACTCAGGAAGAGCTTCTGAATGTTAGTGGAGACATTTCTGTAGTTGTTGTGGAGTTACACTGATCATCTCATCATCATGTTTAACTTCTCCACATGTGTCCACAGTTCCTGAGGTGTTTATAAGACAACGGTGACATGTTCTGGTCAATAGTGTTCAGTGCTCGTCTGAGCTCAACCACAGAACAGCTTCAGGCTTTGCTGGATCTTTTTATTTTATTTATTTTTTTATATTATATTTGTTGTAGCATTTTCAGATTTTCAAACAAATAGACAATACAATCACAGGACAGGACCAAACACAACTACACATCCAAAAAAAAACTCCTTCAGTTAGATTCAAGTTTGCAGATAACCACATCACCAGGCACAGGCAAGGAAGGTCAGAACAGATTTTTGCCTAGTGTGACATTATAGACCAGGTGAGATTGTACAACTGGACCACATGAGATATACATAGGTATCTTTACATTGAAGACAGAGGTCAACAGAAATGACAATAAAATCCTAATAAAAAGATGACCAAGAGAGCCCTCCGCAGATTCACACTTGTTGCAGAGAGGGGAGGTAGTAGGATAGAAAGAATTAAGTTTAACCCTTGAGTAATGTAATCTGTGTAACACCTTATAGTGAATAAGTTGGTGCCTGGCATTAATAGAACAGGTGTATATATTTTTAAGACATTTTTCCCAGTCCTCCTCAGAGAGCTGAACATCGAGTTCCTCTTCCCAAACATTTTTCAGATGAATAGTGGAAAAGGCTTTGCTGGATCTTCATCAGTGCGTTAGAACTGGTCTCTGTTGTCGCGTGTGAAACCAGATGTCGGCTGGTGTGTGTAAACGTGCAGATTAAGGGCCGGTAATATTATAATAAGATCCTCTTCATACGTCAGAAATCTGATCGGCTTATTTTTTTACTTTGCATTTCCTTCAGCCTGAGGCTTATTCGTTTCACTTCTGGTGTGAAAGGGCCGTAACATTTGCCAAAAATAAAACTTTTTGTTGTTGTTATTAAAAAACAAACAAGCAAGCCCAGCCCAGGTGACAAAAAGTAACGCAAAAGTAATGTGACGCATTACGTTTCATAAAAAGTAACTAAGTAATGCAATTAGTTACTTAATGGGGGAGTAACGCAATATTGTAATGCATTACTTTTAAAGTAACTTCCCCAACACTGGTGATGTGTTCCTGTGTGTCAGGTGGCGATGCAGAACCAGATCAACACAAACCCCGAGAGTCCCGAGACTCTGACCATCCACACGTCCACTCCGCAGTTCATCATCAGTCCGGGAGGAGTCGTGAACCTCACCGGGATCGTCTCGCCGGGACACAGCAGCAAACACACAGGTGACGCCGGATCCTGAGCCTGAGCTCGATGAAAGAGGCCTTTGTGCACACACACACACACACACTTGATCTGACGCATGACATGATTGTGCGTTTGCCCTCCGCACAAGAAAATTGCTGTTATTTGCACAAACAGAGGATCATCAAAGCCTGTGATTAGAGCGAGAGATGAGCTGATGTTCCTGATGCTGCTGTTCAGAATAAGTGCATTTTGAGTGGAAATATTGAGCATATCTCTCTCTCTCTCTCTCTCTCTCTCTCTCTCTCTCTCTCTCTCTCTCTCTCTCTCTCTTCTCTCTCTCTCTCTCTCTCTCTCTCTCTCTCTCTCTCTCTCTCTCTCTCTCTCTCTCTCTCTCTCTCTCTCTCTCTCTCTCTCTCTCTCTCTCTCTCTCTCTCTCTCTCTCTCTCTCTCTCTCTCTCTCTCTCTCTCTCTCTCTCTCTCTCTCTCTCTCTCTCTCTCTCTCAGACGAGCTCATCACTGCAGACACAGTGGACGGGGCCATCCAGCAGGTCGTGAGCTCTGGAGGTCAGCAGGTCATCACCATAGTAACAGACGGCATTCAGCTGGGCAACCTGCAGACGGGCACGGGCATCAGCCAGCCCATAATAGTCACCATGCCTGATGGGCAGCAGGGTGAGTGACACGGAAGCGCTCGATATCTGGATTCTCATCTTCATCTTTTAGATGCTGTTTTCAGTTGATGAACGACTAAAACTTCACTAAACGATATCTGCAGCTTATGCCATCCCATAATCGCAATAAGCTATGATACTTTTGATATGAAAGTCTCAGCTTTCAATTTCTGTCAGTTTCATAATGAAGTTCAGTCAGTAAATGTGTGTTTGTGTCTCTTTAATGTTGAACCGATCAACTGTTCCTCTTTACTACTAGTTACAGCAGCAAATGAACATGATGAACATCAGAAGGAATGTTGAAAGATACAAAACAACTTCCTGAAATCAATCAGAGTTTCAAATAATCCATCAATCAGTGTTTCAACCGCTGAAAAAGTGAGTGTGAGTGTGAGTGTGAGTGTGATTGTGAGTGTGATTGTGAGTGTGATTGTGAGTGTGAGTGTGATTGTGAGTGTGAGTGTGTCGCGTCACGTCACATTTATTTATACAGCGCTTTTTACAATACAAAGCAGCTTTACAGAGATAATAATGCGACAAAGTTTGTTTCTAGAAGAAAATAGCATCACAGTCCAGCTTAAGTAAGTTCAGTGATCTTTCATTTTTGTTGTAAAAAAGTTATTAATTTAGTTCATATATATTATATATCCGCTCTGGAGAAAGCCGTGATGTCATCGTCCAGCTCAGTTCAGTTCTCATATAATGGTGTCAGTGCAGGAGATGAATAATAATGTAGAATATTAAATGAAATGTTAAATTTAATGTCCCCAACTAAGCAAGCCAAAAGCCAATGGCAACAAAGGTGAAAAAAAGGCCTAACCCTAACCAAAACTCGAACGAACGAACAGTGTGTGATTATGATTATGATTCAGGCAGCATTACAGGTCAGAGGTCAGATTGGATTGGAACAATCAGAATATTATCCAGTTACATCTGGTTGTAGATCGGAGTCACGCCGGTATGGAGACGAGTTTGTTGAGGATCAGAGCCGATGGCTGTCGGGATGCGTTGTGGTCGTGTCTAGACGCAGGTCCTCCATCTGATCTGGATACGGCCCGGATCCGGCTGTGTGTGTATGTTCCTCGCTGGTCTCACTCAGTGTGTGTGTGTTCCTGCAGTGCTGACGGTGTCGGACACAGAGGTCGCAGAGGAAACGGTGATCAGCGACGAACCGTCAGTCAAACGGCAGCGAGTGAAAGAAGAAGACGAGGATCAGATGATAGAAACACAAGACATTCAGATCCAGCAAACGCTCTCGCTGGAGGACTTCCAGGTGCGACACACACACACACACGGCCCACAATCCCTGTCACACCAGCATCTAACACATAACATATACATGTTTTATCCAGTGATGAACATGTAAACAGTCTGACTGTGTGTGTGTGTGACAGGAGAAAGTGTCTCTTCTGAAGCAGCTGGAGGAGGCGAACCGTGAGGCGCAGAAATACCGACAGCAGTTCCTGAAGAAGGAGCAGGAGGCCGAAGCGTACCGGCAGAAGCTGGAGGCCATCACACGCCAGAGCGGGAAGAAACACGCCTAACACACACACACACGGCCATCACACGCCAGAGCGGGAAGAAACACGCCTAACACACACACACACGGCCATCACACGCCAGAGCGGGAAGAAACACGCCTAACACACACACACACACACACACGGCCATCACACGCCAGAGCGGGAAGAAACACGCCTAACACACACACACACACGGCCATCACACGCCAGAGCGGGAAGAAACACGCCTAACACACACACACACGGCCATCACACGCCAGAGCGGGAAGAAACACGCCTAACACACACACACACACACACACGCCAGAGCGGGAAGAAACACACCTAACACACACACACACACACACACGGCCATCACACGCCAGAGCGGGAAGAAACACGCCTAACACACACACACACGGCCATCACACGCCAGAGCGGGAAGAAACACGCCTAACACACACACACACGGCCATCACACGCCAGAGCGGGAAGAAACACGCCTAACACACACACACACGGCCATCACACGCCAGAGCGGGAAGAAACACGCCTAACACACACACACACACACGGCCATCACACGCCAGAGCGGGAAGAAACACGCCTAACACACACACACACACACGGCCATCACACGCCAGAGCGGGAAGAAACACGCCTAACACACACACACACGGCCATCACACGCCAGAGCGGGAAGAAACACGCCTAACACACACACACACACACACACACGCCAGAGCGGGAAGAAACACGCCTAACACACACACACACACACACACGGCCATCACACGCCAGAGCGGGAAGAAACACGCCTAACACACACACACACGGCCATCACACGCCAGAGCGGGAAGAAACACGCCTAACACACACACACACACACGCCAGAGCGGGAAGAAACACGCCTAACACACACACACACACACACGGCCATCACACGCCAGAGCGGGAAGAAACACGCCTAACACACACACACACACGGCCATCACACGCCAGAGCGGGAAGAAACACGCCTAACACACACACACACACACACACACACGGCCATCACACGCCAGAGCGGGAAGAAACACGCCTAACACACACACACACACGGCCATCACACGCCAGAGCGGGAAGAAACACGCCTAACACACACACACACACGGCCATCACACGCCAGAGCGGGAAGAAACACACCTAACACACACACACACACACACACACGGCCATCACACGCCAGAGCGGGAAGAAACACGCCTAACACACACACACACACACACACACACACACACACACACGGCCATCACACGCCAGAGCGGGAAGAAACACGCCTAACACACACACACACGGCCATCACACGCCAGAGCGGGAAGAAACACGCCTAACACACACACACACACGGCCATCACACGCCAGAGCGGGAAGAAACACGCCTAACACACACACACACACACACACACGGCCATCACACGCCAGAGCGGGAAGAAACACGCCTAACACACACACACACACACACACACGGCCATCACACGCCAGAGCGGGAAGAAACACGCCTAACACACACACACACACACACACGGCCATCACACGCCAGAGCGGGAAGAAACACGCCTAACACACACACACACGGCCATCACACGCCAGAGCGGGAAGAAACACGCCTAACACACACACACACACACACACACACACGCCAGAGCGGGAAGAAACACGCCTAACACACACACACGGCCATCACACGCCAGAGCGGGAAGAAACACGCCTAACACACACACACACACGGCCATCACACGCCAGAGCGGGAAGAAACACGCCTAACACACACACACACACACACGGCCATCACACGCCAGAGCGGGAAGAAACACGCCTAACACACACACACACACGGCCATCACACGCCAGAGCGGGAAGAAACACACCTAACACACACACACACACACACACACACACGGCCATCACACGCCAGAGCGGGAAGAAACACGCCTAACACACACACACACACACACACACACACGGCCATCACACGCCAGAGCGGGAAGAAACACGCCTAACACACACACACACACACGGCCATCACACGCCAGAGCGGGAAGAAACACGCCTAACACACACACACACGGCCATCACACGCCAGAGCGGGAAGAAACACGCCTAACACACACACACACACGGCCATCACACGCCAGAGCGGGAAGAAACACGCCTAACACACACACACACGGCCATCACACGCCAGAGCGGGAAGAAACACGCCTAACATACACACACACGGCCATCACACGCCAGAGCGGGAAGAAACACGCCTAACACACACACACACACACACACGGCCATCACACGCCAGAGCGGGAAGAAACACGCCTAACACACACACACACGGCCATCACACGCCAGAGCGGGAAGAAACACGCCTAACACACACACACACACACACACACGCCAGAGCGGGAAGAAACACGCCTAACACACACACACACACACACGGCCATCACACGCCAGAGCGGGAAGAAACACGCCTAACACACACACACACACGGCCATCACACGCCAGAGCGGGAAGAAACACGCCTAACACACACACACACACACACACACACGGCCATCACACGCCAGAGCGGGAAGAAACACGCCTAACACACACACACACACGGCCATCACACGCCAGAGCGGGAAGAAACACGCCTAACACACACACACACACGGCCATCACACGCCAGAGCGGGAAGAAACACACCTAACACACACACACACACACACACACACGGCCATCACACGCCAGAGCGGGAAGAAACACGCCTAACACACACACACACACACACACACACACACACGGCCATCACACGCCAGAGCGGGAAGAAACACGCCTAACACACACACACACACGGCCATCACACGCCAGAGCGGGAAGAAACACGCCTAACACACACACACACACACACACACACACACACGGCCATCACACGCCAGAGCGGGAAGAAACACGCCTAACACACACACACACACACACACACGGCCATCACACGCCAGAGCGGGAAGAAACACGCCTAACACACACACACACACACACACACACACACGGCCATCACACACCAGAGCGGGAAGAAACACGCCTAACACACACACACACACGGCCATCACACGCCAGAGCGGGAAGAAACACGCCTAACACACACACACACGGCCATCACACGCCAGAGCGGGAAGAAACACGCCTAACACACACACACACACACGCCAGAGCGGGAAGAAACACGCCTAACACACACACACACACGGCCATCACACGCCAGAGCGGGAAGAAACACGCCTAACACACACACACACACGGCCATCACACGCCAGAGCGGGAAGAAACACGCCTAACACACACACACACACACACGGCCATCACACACCAGAGCGGGAAGAAACACGCCTAACACACACACACACACGGCCATCACACGCCAGAGCGGGAAGAAACACGCCTAACACACACACACACACGGCCATCACACGCCAGAGCGGGAAGAAACACGCCTAACACACACACACACACGGCCATCACACACCAGAGCGGGAAGAAACACGCCTAACACACACACGGCCATCACACGCCAGAGCGGGAAGAAACACGCCTAACACACACACACACACGGCCATCACACACCAGAGCGGGAAGAAACACGCCTAACACACACACACACACGGCCATCACACGCCAGAGCGGGAAGAAACACGCCTAACACACACACACACACGGCCATCACACACCAGAGCGGGAAGAAACACGCCTAACACACACACGGCCATCACACGCCAGAGCGGGAAGAAACACGCCTAACACACACACACACACTCACACTGTGCTTTCTGTGCCCGGATCAGTGTCGTTCATTAGGGGCCGAGCTCTGAAGGTGTGTGTCGTATCCGTCAGTGTTCTCATCATTACTCTTCCCTCTTCTGCTCCTGACCCCATCGAACTGCTTACAGGAAATGATGTAATTTGGCACACAGATGGAGGACAGTCTCATCATTAACTCCATCTAGCGCCACTATTCATGTTTATTCTAATTACTTGTGAATATTAACTAAATTCTTGGCTCAAGATGTCTTATTCCGTCATTTAGAATTTTACGGGAAAAAAGGGTTAGGGTTAGGGTTAGGGTTAGGGTTAGGGTTCATGTCATCACAAGCATGAACTGAGGAGAAATGAAACATGGATATTTTTGCTTTTAACTTTAACTTTAACTTCTTTTAACGATATGCCCAAAAATCATAGTCTATTTTAATGCAGTGCAATTTGCCGAGTTGAATGAAAGCCAATTATTGCATGTCAACTAGTTTATTTTTGAATTTTGTCGTAAAATGCTGTAATTTTCACATGCATTAGTGCAGTGATCTCAGACTCATTTCCTGGAGGGCCACAGCTCTGCACAGTTCAGCTCCAGCCAGCTCCAACTCACACCTGCAAGGAAGCTTCTAGTAATCCTGAAGACCTTGATTAGCTGGATCAGGTGTGTTTGATTAGGGTTGGAGCAAAACTGTGCAGAGCTGTGGCCCTCCAGGAACTGAGTTTGAGATCACTGCATTAGCGTATCGTTACAGAACTCGGTGCGTGTCATGGCCTGAAGGTACTCGAAAGGTTTCGCCTATTTTAATGAAAACGTTAGTCAGATTATCTACTAACCTATTCCAGCACAAACATATTAAAAGTTTTTGATGAACCAAACTGTAATTGCATCCAACATCAATGAAATTGTTAGCATGATGCCAAAATTATTGTGTGTTATTGTCCTCACACTGACCCACATCAGTTTGGTCACAGCGCCACCTATTGGTCAAAAGTCATAACGATTAAATCACATTGAAAGTGATTGTATTTGTCATTTTTTTTCAGCTATTTTGACTAAAATAAACAAAAATTCACTTTAATGCCTCATTGTTGGAGTTGTCTGATAATCATCGTGCCTCTTTCTGCTTGACCCCTCATCGCCGCTTGCAGCTATATTTCACTGTTTCAGTTCTCGTCAAAGCTTATAGAGTCTGTGGGCGACGCAGGGTTCGATTCTGACACATATCCTCCATCAGCCTCTGAATAACGAGGAAAAGACAATGTTTTATGCTCTGGATTGAGTTCTGGATCAAGTCTTTCATCATCAGACTCAGTTTCCTCACTGATCATCAACATAAATCTAACGCTCTTGTGTTTATAGCTTCAACATGCCTGTTGTTTGTGATGCAGTATTTCTGTAAAGATTATTATATTTATAAGACAAACTGGATGGATTTTGTTTCTTTGAGGAGGATCTCAGCTTCACTCAAACTGACTTTTTCTATGTAAAAATCCTGAATAAAGGCACAATAAAATGTTTTTACAGTATTCCGGCATCTGTAAGAGTCTGTAGAGGGAATATTGTTGTTGGGATTGTTCAAACACACATTGTAGGCATGGATTGATGTTTCCTCAGTGCTCATAAAGATCTGTGTTTGACGGACACTCACCTACAGCCTGAATCAATGGTGTCTTTGTGGAGTGTGTGTGTGTCGGTTTACGTCAGCGGGCAGTGGCTATAAGAGTGTGTGAGAGCTGGAGCGGCACACACACACACACACACACAGCGCATCTTCCTCTGACCGACGGGATGCAGGAGCAGGAATACGTGCAGAGAGGTAATGAACCTCTAATAATTATACAAGAATGGCTTTATATTAGTTTCGCAGGACACAGCTAACAGGTTTAGCTTTAATAACTCTTGATTCATAGATGAAGGACTGCTGGTTATTTCCTGAACATTTGACATTGAGGACTTTTTATCACTTTAAATTGTTTGCATGCTATTGTCATCTTCTGAAGTATTTTAAGGTAATTTTCTTGCATTAAATTGATTTTATATTGATGTTCTGCTGTAATATGTGTGTGTCGGTACTCTTCATCTATTGTTTTATTACTTTTCTCTAATGTTGTTCAGTCTTGTATTGGCCGTGACCTCAGGCTCACAGTGCCCAGCAAGCAATTTTGCGTTTGAAAGACGTCTAATAGCCGTCTAATATTTGTTTAATTGCTAAATCGTGACTACAGATTGACCATGACATGAAATTACACTTGTAGATATTATTGACATTGGTAACATGGTGGGATATCAACCATCTCATGCGCTGATTGGCCAAAAACTATAATGAATCAGTTTTGACTATAAATCTACAAATAGCTAGATTTATATTTGGCTACAAATAGCGTACAAATTAAATAAAACCAATCACATTGTAATCACTGTTGACTTAGCTTACATGATGGAATATCATTTATCTCACAAGTTATTTTGGCAAAAACGACATGTACCCAATTCAAGTTTTTTGTTGTTGTCTGGAAGTGTGTTACTCATAGCCGGACTATATCGGGTCTAGTTAACAGAGACGGTGAAATGACGGCTATTGCTTGCTGGGCGTGTTTGCTTTATTGTGTTTATGTTCCTCTATTGTGTGTGTGTGTGTATGTGTGTAGGGAAGGAGATGGTGGACTTCATACAGCAGTATCTCACACGGATCCGTGAGCGGCGGGTAGTTCCGGATGTTCAGCCGGGATTCATGCGTCCTCTTCTGCCCAGCAGCGCCCCGTACGAGCCTGAGGACTGGAGCCGCATCATGCAGGACGTGGAGAACATCATCATGCCCGGGGTCTGCCTCTGTGTGTGTGTGTGTGTCTATCTATCTATCTACACTATATTGCCAAAAGTATTGGGACACCCTTCCAAATCATTGAATTCAGGTGTTCCAATCACTTCCATGGCCACAGTTGTATAAATCAAGCACTAGTGTATACAAGCTATATAAGCACTATAAGTGCAATCTAAAGCGTGGGATGCAGTGGCATAAATTGTGGGATGCAAGGTGTAAAGCGTGGGGTGCAGTGGTGTAAAGCGTGGGGTGCAGTGGTGTAAAGCGTGGGGTGCAGTGGTGTAAAGCGTGGGATGCAGTGTTGTAAAGTGTGGGGTGCAGTGGCGTAAAGTGTGGGGTGCAGTGGTGTAAAGTGTGGGGTGCAGTGGCGTAAAGCGTGGGGTGCAGTGGTGTAAAGCGTGGGATGCAGTGTTGTAAAGTGTGGGGTGCAGTGGCGTAAAGTGTGGGGTGCAGTGGTGTAAAGCGTGGGGTGCAGTGGTGTAAAGCGTGGGGTGCAGTGGTGTAAAGCGTGGGGTGCAATGGTGTAAAGTGTGGGATGCAGTGTTGTAAAGTGTGGGGTGCAGTGGCGTAAAGCGTGGGGTGCAGTGGTGTAAAGCGTGGGGTGCAGTGGCGTAAAG
Source organism: Abramis brama (assembly GCF_963993115.1). Lineage (NCBI taxonomy): Eukaryota > Metazoa > Chordata > Actinopteri > Cypriniformes > Leuciscidae > Abramis > Abramis brama. Next base: position 45,095,293 of record NC_139971.1, read on the forward strand.
CGTGGGATGCAGTGTTGTAAAGTGTGGGGTGCAGTGGCGTAAAGTGTGGGGTGCAGTGGTGTAAAGCGTGGGGTGCAGTGGTGTAAAGCGTGGGGTGCAGTGGTGTAAAGCGTGGGGTGCAGTGGTGTAAAGCGTGGGATGCAGTGTTGTAAAGTGTGGGGTGCAGTGGTGTAAAGCGTGGGATGCAGTGTTGTAAAGTGTGGGGTGCAGTGGCGTAAAGTGTGGGGTGCAGTGGTGTAAAGCGTGGGATGCAGTGTTGTAAAGTGTGGGGTGCAGTGGTGTAAAGTGTGGGGTGCAGTGGTGTAAAGCGTGGGATGCAGTGGTGTAAAGCGTGGGGTGCAGTGGTGTAAAGCGTGGGATGCAGTGTTGTAAAGTGTGGGGTGCAGTGGCGTAAAGTGTGGGATGCAGTGGTGTAAAGTGTGGGGTGCAGTGGCGTAAAGCGTGGGGTGCAGTGGTGTAAAGCGTGGGATGCAGTGTTGTAAAGTGTGGGGTGCAGTGGCGTAAAGTGTGGGGTGCAGTGGTGTAAAGCGTGGGGTGCAGTGGTGTAAAGCGTGGGGTGCAGTGGTGTAAAGCGTGGGGTGCAATGGTGTAAAGTGTGGGGTGCAGTGGCGTAAAGTGTGGGGTGCAGTGGTGTAAAGTGTGGGGTGCAGTGGCGTAAATTGTGGGATGCAGTGGCATAAAGCAGTGGAGTAAAGTGTGCGGTGCAGTGGAGTAAAGCGTGGGGTGCAGTGGTGTAAAGCAGTGGAGTAAAGCGTGGGGTGCAGTGGTGTAAAGCGTGGGGTGTAGTGGTGTAAAGCGTGGGGTGCAGTGGTGTAAAGCGTGGGGTGCAGTGGAGTAAAGCGTGGGGTGCAGTGGAGTAAAGCGTGGGGTGCAGTGGTGTAAAGCGTGGGGTGCAGTGGAGTAAAGCGTGGAGTGCAGTGGTGTAAAGCGTGGGGTGCAGTGGAGTAAAGCGTGGGGTGCAGTGGTGTAAAGCGTGGGGTGCAGTGGAGTAAAGCGTGGGGTGCAGTGGCGTAAAGCAGTGGAGTAAAGCGTGGGGTGCAGTGGTGTAAAGCGTGGGGTGCAGTGGAGTAAAGCGTGGGGTGCAGTGGAGTAAAGCGTGGGGTGCAGTGGTGTAAAGCGTGGGGTGCAGTGTGGGGTGCAGTGGAGTAAAGCGTGGGGTGCAGTGGTGTAAAGCGTGGGGTGCAGTGGTGTAAAGCGTGGGGTGCAGTGGAGTAAAGCGTGGGGTGCAGTGGTGTAAAGCGTGGGGTGCAGTGTGGGGTGCAGTGGAGTAAAGCGTGGGGTGCAGTGGAGTAAAGCGTGGGGTGCAGTGGTGTAAAGCGTGGGGTGCAGTGGTGTAAAGCGTGGGGTGCAGTGGAGTAAAGCAGTGGAGTAAAGCGTGGGGTGCAGTGGAGTAAAGCGTGGGGTGCAGTGGTGTAAAGCGTGGGGTGCAGTGGAGTAAAGCGTGGGGTGCAGTGGCGTAAAGCAGTGGAGTAAAGCGTGGGGTGCAGTGGTGTAAAGCGTGGGATGCAGTGGAGTAAAGCGTGGGGTGCAGTGGAGTAAAGCGTGGGGTGCAGTGGCGTAAAGCAGTGGTGTAAAGCGTGGGGTGCAGTGGAGTAAAGCGTGGGGTGCAGTGGTGTAAAGCGTGGGGTGCAGTGGAGTAAAGCGTGGGGTGCAGTGTGGGGTGCAGTGGTGTAAAGCGTGGGGTGCAGTGGAGTAAAGCGTGGGGTGCAGTGGAGTAAAGCGTGGGGTGCAGTGGTGTAAAGCGTGGGGTGCAGTGGTGTAAAGCGTGGGGTGCAGTGGAGTAAAGCGTGGGGTGCAGTGGAGTAAAGCGTGGGGTGCAGTGGTGTAAAGCGTGGGGTGCAGTGGTGTAAAGCGTGGGGTGCAGTGGAGTAAAGCGTGGGGTGCAGTGGTGTAAAGCGTGGGGTGCAGTGGTGTAAAGCGTGGGGTGCAGTGGAGTAAAGCAGTGGAGTAAAGCGTGGGGTGCAGTGGAGTAAAGCGTGGGGTGCAGTGGTGTAAAGCGTGGGGTGCAGTGGTGTAAAGCGTGGGATGCAGTGGAGTAAAGCGTGGGGTGCAGTGGAGTAAAGCGTGGGGTGCAGTGGCGTAAAGCAGTGGTGTAAAGCGTGGGGTGCAGTGGAGTAAAGCGTGGGGTGCAGTGGTGTAAAGCGTGGGATGCAGTGGAGTAAAGCGTGGGGTGCAGTGGAGTAAAGCGTGGGGTGCAGTGGCGTAAAGCAGTGGTGTAAAGCGTGGGGTGCAGTGGAGTAAAGCGTGGGGTGCAGTGGTGTAAAGCGTGGGGTGCAGTGGAGTAAAGCGTGGGGTGCAGTGGAGTAAAGCGTGGGGTGCAGTGGTGTAAAGCGTGGGGTGCAGTGGAGTAAAGCGTGGGGTGCAGTGGTGTAAAGCGTGGGGTGCAGTGGTGTAAAGCGTGGGGTGCAGTGGTGTAAAGCGTGGGGTGCAGTGGAGTAAAGCGTGGGGTGCAGTGGTGTAAAGCGTGGGGTGCAGTGGTGTAAAGCGTGGGGTGCAGTGGAGTAAAGCGTGGGGTGCAGTGGTGTAAAGCGTGGGGTGCAGTGGAGTAAAGCGTGGGGTGCAGTGGTGTAAAGCGTGGGGTGCAGTGGTGTAAAGCGTGGGGTGCAGTGGAGTAAAGCGTGGGGTGCAGTGGTGTAAAGCGTGGGGTGCAGTGGTGTAAAGCGTGGGGTGCAGTGGAGTAAAGCGTGGGGTGCAGTGGTGTAAAGCGTGGGGTGCAGTGGTGTAAAGCGTGGGGTGCAGTGGAGTAAAGCGTGGGGTGCAGTGGAGTAAAGCGTGGGGTGCAGTGGTGTAAAGCGTGGGGTGCAGTGGAGTAAAGCGTGGGGTGCAGTGGTGTAAAGCGTGGGGTGCAGTGGTGTAAAGCGTGGGGTGCAGTGGTGTAAAGCGTGGGGTGCAGTGGAGTAAAGCGTGGGGTGCAGTGGTGTAAAGCGTGGGGTGCAGTGGTGTAAAGCGTGGGGTGCAGTGGAGTAAAGCGTGGGGTGCAGTGGAGTAAAGCGTGGGGTGCAGTGGTGTAAAGCGTGGGGTGCAGTGGAGTAAAGCGTGGGGTGCAGTGGAGTAAAGCGTGGGGTGCAGTGGTGTAAAGCGTGGGGTGCAGTGGAGTAAAGCGTGGGGTGCAGTGGTGTAAAGCGTGGGGTGCAGTGGAGTAAAGCGTGGGGTGCAGTGGT
>NC_139971.1:45105953-45128453 GCF_963993115.1 Abramis brama
TTACCCGTGTGTTTACCCGTGTGTTTATCCGTGTGTTTATCTGTGTTTTTACATGTTTACCCGTGTGTTTACCCGTGTGTTTATCCGTGTGTTTATCTGTGTGTTTACATGTTTACCCGTGTGTTTACATGTTTACCCGTGTGTTTATATGTTTACCCGTGTGTTTATCTGTGTTTTTACATGTTTACCCGTGTGTTTATCCGTGTGTTTATCCGTGTGTTTATCCATGTGTTTACATGTTTACCCGTGTGTTTATCCGTGTGTTTACATGTTTACCCGTGTGTTTATCTGTGTGTTTACATGTTTACCCGTGTGTTTATCTGTGTGTTTACATGTTTACCCGTGTGTTTACCCGTGTGTTTATCCGTGTGTTTATCTGTGTTTTTACATGTTTACCCGTGTGTTTACCCGTGTGTTTATCCGTGTGTTTACATGTTTACCCGTGTGTTTATCTGTGTGTTTACATGTTTACCCGTGTGTTTATCTGTGTGTTTACATGTTTACCCGTGTGTTTACCCGTGTGTTTATCCGTGTGTTTATCCGTGTGTTTATCCATGTGTTTACATGTTTACCCGTGTGTTTATCCGTGTGTTTACATGTTTACCCGTGTGTTTATCTGTGTGTTTACATGTTTACCCGTGTGTTTACCCGTGTGTTTACATGTTTACCCGTGTGTTTACCCGTGTGTTTACATGTTTACCCGTGTGTTTATCTGTGTGTTTACATGTTTACCCGTGTGTTTACCCGTGTGTTTATCCGTGTGTTTATCTGTGTTTTTACATGTTTACCCGTGTGTTTACCCGTGTGTTTATCCGTGTGTTTATCTGTGTGTTTACATGTTTACCCGTGTGTTTACATGTTTATCCGTGTGTTTATCTGTGTGTTTACATGTTTACCCGTGTGTTTACATGTTTACCCGTGTGTTTATATGTTTACCCGTGTGTTTATCTGTGTTTTTACATGTTTACCCGTGTGTTTATCCGTGTGTTTATCCATGTGTTTACATGTTTACCCGTGTGTTTATCCGTGTGTTTACATGTTTACCCGTGTGTTTACATGTTTACCCGTGTGTTTATATGTTTACCCGTGTGTTTATCTGTGTTTTTACATGTTTACCCGTGTGTTTATCCGTGTGTTTATCCGTGTGTTTATCCATGTGTTTACATGTTTACCCGTGTGTTTATCCGTGTGTTTACATGTTTACCCGTGTGTTTACCCATGTGTTTACATGTTTACCCGTGTGTTTATCTGTGTGTTTACATGTTTACCCGTGTGTTTACCCGTGTGTTTACATGTTTACCCGTGTGTTTATCTGTGTTTACCCGTGTGTTATTACCCGTATGTTTACCCGTGTTTACCCGTGTGTTTATCTGTGTTTACATGTTTACCCGTGTGTTTATCTGTGTGTTTACCCGTGTGTTATTACCCGTGTGTTTACCCGTGTTTACCCGTGTGTTTATCTGTGTGTTTACATGTTTACCCGTGTGTTTATCTGTGTTTACCCGTGTGTTATTACCCGTGTGTTTACCCGTGTTTACCCGTGTGTTTATCTGTGTGTTTACATGTTTACCCGTGTGTTTACCCGTGTGTTATTACCCGTGTGTTTACCCGTGTTTACCCGTGTGTTTATCTGTGTGTTTACATGTTTACCCGTGTGTTTATCTGTGTGTTTACCCGTGTGCTATTACCCGTGTGTTTACCCGTGTGTTTACCCGTGTGTTTACCCGTGTGTTTACATGTTTACCCGTGTGTTTATCCGTGTGTTTACCCGTGTGTTATTACCCGTGTGTTTACCCGTGTGTTTACCCGTGTGTTTACATGTTTACCCGTGTGTTTATCTGTGTGTTTACATGTTTACCCGTGTATTTACCCGTGTGTTTACATGTTTACCCGTGTGTTTATCCGTGTGTTTATCTGTGTGTTTACATGTTTACCCGTGTGTTTATCTGTGTTTACATGTTTACCCGTGTGTTTATCTGTGTGTTTACATGTTTACCCGTGTGTTTATCTGTGTTTACATGTTTACCCGTGTGTTTATCTGTGTGTTTACATGTTTACCCGTGTGTTTACATGTTTACCCGTGTTTACATGTTTACCCGTGTGTTTATCTGTGTGTTTACATGTTTACCCGTGTGTTTATCCGTGTGTTTATCTGTGTGTTTACATGTTTACCCGTGTTTACATGTTTACCCGTGTGTTTATCTGTGTGTTTACATGTTTACCCATGTGTTTATCCGTGTGTTTATCCGTGTGTTTATCCATGTGTTTACATGTTTACCCGTGTGTTTATCCGTGTGTTTACATGTTTATCCGTGTGTTTATCCGTGTTTATCCGTGTGTTTACATGTTTACCCGTGTTTTCCTGTTTACCCGTGTGTTTACCCGTGTGTTATTACCTGTGTTATTACCCGTGTGTTTATCCGTGTGTTTACCCGTGTGTTATTACCCATGTGTTTATCCGTGTGTTTACCCGCGTGTTTATCCATGTGTTATTACCCGCGTGTTTATCCGTGTGTTTACCCGCGTGTTTATCCATGTGTTATTACCCGCGTGTTTATCCATGTGTTATTACCCGTGTGTTTATCCGTGTGTTTATCCGTGTGTTTACCCGTGTGTTTATCCGTGTGTTTACCCGCGTGTTTATCCATGTGTTATTACCCGTGTGTTTATCCGTGTGTTTATCCGTGTGTTTACCCGCGTGTTTATCCATGTGTTATTACCCGTGTGTTTATCCGTGTGTTTATCCGTGTGTTTACCCGCGTGTTTATCCATGTGTTATTACCCGTGTGTTTACCCGTGTGTTTATCCGTGTGTTTACCCGTGTGTTATTACCCGTGTGTTTACCCGTGTGTTATTACCCGTGTGTTTATCCATGTGTTATTACCCGTGTGTTTATCCATGTGTTATTACCCGTGTGTTTACCCGTGTGTTATTACCCGCGTGTTTATCCATGTGTTATTACCCGTGTGTTTACCCGTGTGTTTATCCATGTGTTATTACCCGTGTGTTTACCCGTGTGTTTATCCGTGTGTTTACCCGTGTGTTATTACCCGTGTGTTTACCCGTGTGTTATTACCCGTGTGTTTATCCATGTGTTATTACCCGTGTGTTTACCCGTGTGTTTATCCATGTGTTATTACCCGTGTGTTTACCCGTGTGTTTATCCGTGTGTTTACCCGTGTGTTATTACCCGTGTGTTTACCCGTGTGTTATTACCCGTGTGTTTATCCATGTGTTATTACCCGTGTGTTTATCCATGTGTTATTACCCGTGTGTTTACCCGTGTGTTATTACCCGCGTGTTTATCCATGTGTTATTACCCGTGTGTTTACCCGTGTGTTTATCCATGTGTTATTACCCGTGTGTTTACCCGTGTGTTTATCCGTGTGTTTACCCGTGTGTTATTACCCGTGTGTTTACCCGTGTGTTATTACCCGTGTGTTTATCCATGTGTTATTACCCGCGTGTTTATCCATGTGTTATTACCCGTGTGTTTACCCGTGTGTTTATCCGTGTGTTTACCCGTGTGTTATTACCCGTGTGTTTACCCGTGTGTTATTACCCGTGTGTTTATCCATGTGTTATTACCCGCGTGTTTATCCATGTGTTATTACCCGTGTGTTTACCCGTGTGTTTATCCGTGTGTTTACCCGTGTGTTATTACCCGTGTGTTTACCCGTGTGTTATTACCCGTGTGTTTATCCATGTGTTATTACCCGTGTGTTTACCCGTGTGTTTATCCATGTGTTATTACCTGTGTGTTTATCCGTGTGTTTACCCGTGTGTTTATCCATGTGTTTATCCATGTGTTTACCCGTGTGTTTATCCATGTGTTATTACCCGTGTGTTTATCCGTGTGTTTACCCGTGTGTTTATCCGTGTGTTTACCCGTGTGTTTATCCATGTGTTATTACCCGTGTGTTATTACCCGTGTGTTTATCCATGTGTTATTACCCGTGTGTTTACCCGTGTGTTATTACCCGTGTGTTATTACCCGTGTGTTTACCCGCGTGTTTATCCATGTGTTTATCCGTGTGTTTACCCGCGTGTTTATCCGTGTGTTTATCCGTGTGTTTATCCGTGTGTTTACCCGCGTGTTTATCCATGTGTTATTACCCGTGTGTTTATCCGTGTGTTTATCCGTGTGTTTACCCGCGTGTTTATCCATGTGTTATTACCCGTGTGTTTACCCGTGTGTTTATCCGTGTGTTTACCCGTGTGTTTACCCGTGTGTTATTACCCGTGTGTTTACCCGTGTGTTATTACCCGTGTGTTATTACCCGTGTGTTTATCCGTGTGTTATTACCCGTGTGTTTACCCGTGTGTTATTACCCGTGTGTTATTACCCGTGTGTTTACCCGTGTGTTATTACCCGTGTGTTATTACCCGTGTGTTTACCCGTGTGTTTACCCGTGTGTTTACCCGTGTGTTCAGCACTGGCAGATCTCTCTGAGCCGCCGCTTCCGCTCCCTGAAGCTGTGGTTTGTGATGCGCTGCTTCGGTCTGAAGAACCTGCAGGAACACATACGACACGTGAGACGCCGCATCATCACGCTCACACACACTTCACAAACCCTCATCCGGTGGAACACTTACACACTTAATGACAACACTCATTTCAGTTTACAATTTACAATGAGGCTAAAGCTAGAAATGCTCTTGAAATGTCAGTGATGATGTGTTTCCTGTGATGTCAGAGCGTGGAGATGGCGAAGCTGTTCGAGTCTCTGGTCCGAAACGACACAAACTTCCAGATCCCAGCGCAGCGGCACCTCGGCCTGGTCGTCTTCTGCCTACGAGTGAGAGAAACACAGCAGATATAATCTAAAATCACAGGATATCATGACAGTAACATGATATTCATGGTGCTTATTGATTATAGATCTTATGAAAAGACACCTGTGGTGGAATGAGACGGTGATGATGTTTCTCAGTGAGATCGTATTCAAATGTCGTAGTATTTTTAAAACATGATGTTCTTCCTCAGTGTTTCTGTCTTGTTTTCCAGCACTAATATCTAAACATTCTTAAATCAAGATACATTTACTGGAGAAGCAAAATGATCTTGTTTTCTGAGAAATACATCAAAATGAAATGAAAATACTTTTTTTTTAAAGGTGCTCTAAGCGATGCTGGGTGACGTCACTTCTTGTTGTTTCTTGTCAAACAAAACGGAGGCTAGCTCGACCCTCCCTCCTCCTCATCCCGTCCCCTCCCCCTCCCCCTCCTTCCTCCTCAATTTTTTTCCATTTTTTAAATTTTGCTACTTGTTTCAAAACAAGAACATTCAAAAGGTCATTTTGACCCGAAAATCATTTTTGTAAAAAAATTACACTTTTGTTGCACTTGAACCACGAATACACACAAACAAATTAATGGATTCGAGGAGTTTTGTGGTTGAAATTTAGAAGATGTATCGGGTCAATTTGACCCCCTTAGGAATGAATGGAATGCGAGGAATGCTTCAGTACACAGAAAAAACTAAGAATGCTCAACATTCAAGCTAAAAATGCTAAAACTTTACCAAAAAATGATTTTATAATGTCTACATGTGTATCTGAATGCACACTGAAGAGAAACGGACTTTAGGACCCAGAGGAACAGCTCATTTACTCCATAGAGATATAAGGCCACCTAGAGTCATGAAGTATCATGTTATATTATTTATTTTCCACAAGAGGTCGACAAAGACACCCGATGTAAGATATTTTGAGTTTAAGTTGTTATTTTAATGTGAGGAATGTGCTTAAATTTCTGTTTAATTATTGATCAAATCAAGTAAGGTAAATAAAATAAAACATAACAAAAAATCTCCCCAAAAATTGCATTAAAAAAAGGAAAAATATTATCAAAATGAAATAAAATAAACTTTCTGAACAAAAAAAAAAAGTATAATTTTAGGGCTTCGGGTCATTTTGACCAACGAGGGAAAGATGTGTTCCTGTCAGCTGGCATTACAGTGATCACATCAGTTTCTTCTGTTCTTCAGGCTGGGAACGGAGCGACGCAGGAGTTACTGAGGAAACTGACTAAATCCGGCCAGATGTTCCTGATCCCGGCTGCCATCGGGAACAAACTGATCATCCGCTTCGCCGTGACGTCGCAGTTCACCGGCGCGCAGGACATCCATCAGGACTGGAGGCTCATCCAGGAGGCGTCCCGAGAGGTTCTGCAGGATCTGACCCACCAGCCCAGCCTGAGCTCCAGCACCGAAGAGGAGGAGCAGGAGCCGTTGATCCACACGGATCTCAGCCGGATGAGGGAGCCCATGATCGACGGCCGTCTGGTGCGTCAGGGCCAGAGACGGGCCTTCAGGTCCATGAGCTGCAGCGCTGAGCTCCCGCCGGCCCGACCCGAACGCTGTGTCCCGCTGGAGCAGATCCCAGAGAACCGGAACCAGGAGAACCGGAACCAGAAGCGGCTCCTGAAGGTCCACAGCGTCCCGAGCCTCTCGGAGGTCTGGGATCAGTGCGGGATCTACCGGCCCTTCAGGAGAGGCCTGGTGACCAGCAGAGCCAGCTGCTTAAACTGCCTACCTTTACCATAACACACACACACACACACACACACTCACACTCACACTCACACTCACTCACTCACTCACACACACACACACACACACACACACTCACACACACACACACACACTCACACACACACACACACACACACACACACACTCACTCACACACACACACACACACACACACTCACTCACACTCACACACACACACACACACACACACACACACACACACTCACTCACACACACTCACTCGCACACACACACACACACTCACTGACTCGCGCACACACACACACACACTCACTCACACTCACACACACACACACTCACTGACTCGCGCACACACACACACACACACTCACACTCACACACACTCACTCGTGCGCACACACACACACACACGCACACACACACACACGCACACACACACACACACACACACTTTAGTGTCAGGGATATTTTCAGGTCAGTGAACTCCTGCACTCTGTTCCTTTATTATCACAGAAAGCATCATATGATCGATGTCTGTCTGTCAGTATTGATTTATATAAACACATTTACTTTAAAACATACGTATTTACTCCTAAAAGGTGTACTAAAAATGACTAATCCGAATAAAACACTTATTAAAAAGATTATATTTTATTTCTTTACCTGCATGTCACCTGTGGAAGCTTGTTTCCACCACAGAATAACATTAAAAATATAAAAAAGGTAATTGCGACATTTTATCTCACAATTCAGACTTTTTCTTGCAAAATCTTGGTCGAACCCGTCCTGCATCAGCTGACCTTTGACCTGTCTGAAGGTTCGGGTCGAACCCGTCCTGCATCAGCTGACCTTTGACCTGTCTGAAGGTTCGGGTCGAACCCGTCCTGCATCAGCTGACCTTTGACCTGTCTGAAGGTTCGGGTCGAACCCGTCCTGCACCAGCTGACCTTTGACCTGTCTGAAAGTTCGGGTCGAACCCGTCCTGCATCCGCTGACCTTTGACCTGTCTGAAGGTTCAGGTCGAACTCGTCCTGCACCAGCTGACCTTTGACCTGTCTGACGGTTCGGGTCGAACCCGTCCTGCATCAGCTGACCTTTGACCTGTCTGAAGGTTCGGGTCGAACCCGTCCTGCATCAGCTGACCTTTGACCTGTCTGAAGGTTCGGGTCGAACCCGTCCTGCACCAGCTGACCTTTGACCTGTCTGAATGTTCGGGTCGAACCCGTCCTGCATCAGCTGACCTTTGACCTGTCTGAAGGTTCGGGTCGAACCCGTCCTGCTCCAGCTGACCTTTGACCTGTCTGACGGTTCGGTTCGAACCCGTCCTGCACCAGCTGACCTTTGACCTGTCTGAAGGTTCGGGTCGAACCCGTCCTGCACCAGCTGACCTTTGACCTGTCTGAAGGTTCGGGTCGAACCCGTCCTTCACCAGCTGACCTTTGACCTGTCTGAAGGTTCGGGTCGAACCCGTCCTGCACCAGCTGACCTTTGACCTGTCTGAAGGTTCGGGTCAAACCTGTCCTGCATCAGCTGACCTTTGACTTGTCTGAAAGTTCGGGTCAAACCCGTCCCGTCCTGCACCAGCTGACCTTTGACCTGTCTGAAGGTTCCCGTGACATCCAGCTTGTCCTGAGGAGGAATCAAACATGAGCTTCGACTTTCTCTCTCACAATTCAGACTTTTTTCTCAGAATTGTAAGTTATAAAGACCAAATTCTGAGAAATAAACTCACAACTCAAAAAAAAAAAAATGCAGTAATGTTTTTTATTGTAAAATGTTTCCTATTTACAGCCAAAAAATAAAAATACTAAAACCAAATGATTTTCAAGTTTCGGTTAATATTTAATTTTAGTATATAATATTTTTGATTGCTTCCTCATTCAATTCCTGATCGCAACTAAACTGACTCCTGAACAGTTCGTCAAAGGGATCATTCACCCAAAACATTCATAAAGAGATGATAAAATAAATCCTTTTTAATGGAAGAGACTCCTGAAGAGACTTTTATCACTTCATCACTTTATATGATCAACAGGCTTTTATTCACACATAAATATCAATCAGTGAACATACATACATAGTACACTCAAATGTGTGTAAACGGAAGCTCCAGCACGAGAACCAATGAGGTTCGTTCTCACGTGTCAGTTACGTGGGTTTGGAACAACAGTTAACGACAGTTACGTGGGTTTGGAACAACAGTTAACGACAGTCACAACAGTTACGTGGGTTTGGAACAACAGTTAACGACAGTCACAACAGTCACGTGGGTTTGGAACAACAGTTAACGACAGTTACGACAGTCACGTGGGTTTGGAACAACAGTTAACGACAGTCACGACAGTTACGACAGTCACGTGGGTTTGGAACAACAGTTAACGACAGTCACAACAGTTACGTGGGTTTGGAACAACAGTTAACGACAGTCACAACAGTCACGACAGTCACAACAGTTACGTGGGTTTGGAACAACAGTTAACGACAGTCACAACAGTCACGACAGTCACGTGGGTTTGGAACAACAGTTAACGACAGTCACAACAGTCACGTGGGTTTGGAACAACAGTTAACGACAGTCACAACAGTCACGTGGGTTTGGAACAACAGTTAACGACAGTCACGACAGTTACGACAGTTACGACAGTCACGTGGGTTTGGAACAACAGTTAACGACAGTCACGACAGTCACGTGGGTTTGGAACAACAGTTAACGACAGTCACGACAGTCACGACAGTCACGTGGGTTTGGAACAACAGTTAACGACAGTCACAACAGTCACGTGGGTTTGGAACAACAGTTAACGACAGTCATGACAGTCACGACAGTTACGACAGTCACGTGGGTTTGGAACAACAGTTAACGACAGTTACAACAGTCACGTGGGTTTGGAACAACAGTTAACGACAGTTACGACAGTCACGTGGGTTTGGAACAACAGTTAACGACAGTTACGACAGTCACGTGGGTTTGGAACAACAGTTAACGACAGTCACGACAGTCACGACAGTCACGTGGGTTTGGAACAACAGTTAACGACAGTCACGACAGTCACGTGGGTTTGGAACAACAGTTAACGACAGTCACGACAGTCACGTGGGTTTGGAACAACAGTTAACGACAGTCACGACAGTCATGACAGTCACGTGGGTTTGGAACAACAGTTAACGACAGTCACGACAGTCACGTGGGTTTGGAACAACAGTTAACGACAGTCACGACAGTCACGACAGTCACGTGGGTTTGGAACAACAGTTAACGACAGTTACAACAGTCACGTAGGTTTGGAACAACAGTTAACGACAGTCATGACAGTCACGACAGTTACGACAGTCACGTAGGTTTGGAACAACAGTTAACGACAGTTACGACAGTCACGTGGGTTTGGAACAACAGTTAACGACAGTTACGACAGTCACGTGGGTTTGGAACAACAGTTAACGACAGTCATGACAGTCACGTGGGTTTGGAACAACAGTTAACGACAGTTACGACAGTCACGTGGGTTTGGAACAACAGTTAACGACAGTCACGACAGTTACGACAGTCACGTGGGTTTGGAACAACAGTTAACGACAGTCACGACAGTTACGACAGTCACGTGGGTTTGGAACAACAGTTAACGACAGTCACGACAGTTACGACAGTCACGTGGGTTTGGAACAACAGTTAACGACAGTCACAACAGTTACGTGGGTTTGGAACAACAGTTAACGACAGTCACAACAGTCACGACAGTCACAACAGTTACGTGGGTTTGGAACAACAGTTAACGACAGTCACAACAGTCACGACAGTCACGTGGGTTTGGAACAACAGTTAACGACAGTCACAACAGTCACGTGGGTTTGGAACAACAGTTAACGACAGTCACAACAGTCACGTGGGTTTGGAACAACAGTTAACGACAGTCACGACAGTTACGACAGTCACGTGGGTTTGGAACAACAGTTAACGACAGTCACGACAGTCACGTGGGTTTGGAACAACAGTTAACGACAGTCACGACAGTCACGTGGGTTTGGAACAACAGTTAACGACAGTCACGACAGTCACGTGGGTTTGGAACAACAGTTAACGACAGTCATGACAGTCACGACAGTTACGACAGTCACGTGGGTTTGGAACAACAGTTAACGACAGTTACAACAGTCACGTGGGTTTGGAACAACAGTTAACGACAGTTACAACAGTCACGTGGGTTTGGAACAACAGTTAACGACAGTTACGACAGTCACGTGGGTTTGGAACAACAGTTAACGACAGTTACGACAGTCACGTGGGTTTGGAACAACAGTTAACGACAGTTACGACAGTCACGTGGGTTTGGAACAACAGTTAACGACAGTTACGACAGTCACGTGGGTTTGGAACAGTTAACGACAGTTACGACAGTCACGTGGGTTTGGAACAACAGTTAACGACAGTCACGACAGTCACGTGGGTTTGGAACAACAGTTAACGACAGTCACGACAGTCACGACAGTCACGTGGGTTTGGAACAACAGTTAACGACAGTCACGACAGTCACGTGGGTTTGGAACAACAGTTAACGACAGTCACGACAGTCACGTGGGTTTGGAACAACAGTTAACGACAGTCACGACAGTCACGACAGTCACGTGGGTTTGGAACAACAGTTAACGACAGTCATGACAGTCACGACAGTTACGACAGTCACGTGGGTTTGGAACAACAGTTAACGACAGTTACAACAGTCACGTAGGTTTGGAACAACAGTTAACGACAGTTACGACAGTCACGTGGGTTTGGAACAACAGTTAACGACAGTTACGACAGTCACGTGGGTTTGGAACAACAGTTAACGACAGTCATGACAGTCACGTGGGTTTGGAACAACAGTTAACGACAGTCACGACAGTCACGTGGGTTTGGAACAACAGTTAACGACAGTCACGACAGTCACGACAGTCACGTGGGTTTGGAACAACAGTTAACGACAGTCACGACAGTCACGTGGGTTTGGAACAACAGTTAACGACAGTCACGACAGTCACGTGGGTTTGGAACAACAGTTAACGACAGTCACGACAGTCACGACAGTCACGTGGGTTTGGAACAACAGTTAACGACAGTCATGACAGTCACGACAGTTACGACAGTCACGTGGGTTTGGAACAACAGTTAACGACAGTTACAACAGTCACGTAGGTTTGGAACAACAGTTAACGACAGTTACGACAGTCACGTGGGTTTGGAACAACAGTTAACGACAGTTACGACAGTCACGTGGGTTTGGAACAACAGTTAACGACAGTCATGACAGTCACGTGGGTTTGGAACAACAGTTAACGACAGTTACGACAGTCACGTGGGTTTGGAACAACAGTTAACGACAGTCATGACAGTCACGTGGGTTTGGAACAACAGTTAACGACAGTTACGACAGTCACGTGGGTTTGGAACAACAGTTAACGACAGTTACGACAGTTATGAGGGTTTGGAACAACAGTTAACGACAGTCATGACAGTCACGTGGGTTTGGAACAACAGTTAACGACAGTTACGACAGTTATGAGGGTTTGGAACAACAGTTAACGACAGTTACGACAGTTATGAGGGTTTGGAACAACAGTTAACGACAGTTACGACAGTTATGAGGGTTTGGAACAACAGTTAACGACAGTCATGACAGTCACGTGGGTTTGGAACAACAGTTAACGACAGTTACGACAGTTATGAGGGTTTGGAACAACAGTTAACGACAGTTACGACAGTTATGAGGGTTTGGAACAACAGTTAACGACAGTTACGACAGTCACGTGGGTTTGGAACAACAGTTAACGACAGTCACGACAGTTACGACAGTCACGTGGGTTTGGAACAACAGTTAACGACAGTTACGACAGTTACGACAGTCACGTGGGTTTGGAACAACAGTTAACGACAGTCATGACAGTCACGTGGGTTTGGAACAACAGTTAACGACAGTTACGACAGTCACGTGGGTTTGGAACAACAGTTAACGACAGTCACGACAGTTACGACAGTCACGTGGGTTTGGAACAACAGTTAACGACAGTCACGACAGTTACGACAGTCACGTGGGTTTGGAACAACAGTTAACGACAGTCATGACAGTCACGTGGGTTTGGAACAACAGTTAACGACAGTTACGACAGTCACGTGGGTTTGGAACAACAGTTAACGACAGTCATGACAGTCACGTGGGTTTGGAACAACAGTTAACGACAGTCATGACAGTCACGACAGTCACGTGGGTTTGGAACAACAGTTAACGACAGTCACGACAGTCACGTGGGTTTGGAACAACAGTTAACGACAGTCATGACAGTCACGTGGGTTTGGAACAACAGTTAACGACAGTTACGACAGTTACGAGGGTTTGGAACAACAGTTAACGACAGTCATGACAGTCACGTGGGTTTGGAACAACAGTTAACGACAGTTACGACAGTTACGAGGGTTTGGAACAACAGTTAACGACAGTCATGACAGTCACGTGGGTTTGGAACAACAGTTAACGACAGTTACGACAGTCACGTGGGTTTGGAACAACAGTTAACGACAGTCACGACAGTCACGTGGGTTTGGAACAACAGTTAACGACAGTTACGACAGTCACGTGGGTTTGGAACAGTTAACGACAGTTACGACAGTCACGTGGGTTTGGAACAACAGTTAACGACAGTCATGACAGTCACGTGGGTTTGGAACAACAGTTAACGACAGTTACGACAGTCACGTGGGTTTGGAACAACAGTTAACGACAGTCACGACAGTTACGACAGTCACGTGGGTTTGGAACAACAGTTAACGACAGTCACGATAGTCACGTGGGTTTGGAACAACAGTTAACGACAGTTACGACAGTCACGTGGGTTTGGAACAACAGTTAACGACAGTCATGACAGTCACGACAGTCACGTGGGTTTGGAACAACAGTTAACGACAGTTACGTGGGTTTGGAACGCCAGTTACGTGGGTTTGGAACGACAGTTAACGACAGTCACAACAGTCACGTGGGTTTGGAACGACAGTTAACGACAGTCACAACAGTCACGTGGGTTTGGAACAACAGTTAACGACAGTCACGTGGGTTTGGACCGACAGTTACGTGGGTTTGGACCGACAGTTAAGGACAGTCACGTGGGTTTGGACCGACAGTTAAGGACAGTCACGTGGGTTTGGACCGACAGTTAAGGACAGTCACGTGGGTTTGGAACAACAGTTAACGACAGTCACGTGGGTTTGGACCGACAGTTACGTGGGTTTGGACCGACAGTTAAGGACAGTCACGTGGGTTTGGAACGACAGTTAAGGACAGTCACGTGGGTTTGGAACGCCAGTTACGTGGGTTTGGAACGACAGTTAATAACAGTCACAACAGTCACGTGGGTTTTGGAACAACAGTTAACGACAGTCACGTGGGTTTGGAACAACAGTTAACGACAGTCACAACAGTTATGTGGGTTTGGAACGACATGAAAGCCAGTAAATGATGACAGAATTTATATTTTTAGGTGAATTAACCCTTTAAACACAGGCTTCGGCTGTGTCCCAATTCAGAGGCTCCTTCGTTTCCCGAGCCATGTTGGATAGAACGAGTGGATCCTTCACAGCCGAGCCTATCCCATGATTCATTGCACGCTGGAAGAAACTTCACTCTCTTGCAGCATTTTGTACTGCAGTCCAAATAGTCCAACAGTCACGTGGCTTTGGAACAACAGTTAACGACAGTCACGACAGTCACGTGGGTTTGGAACAACAGTTAACGACAGTCACGACAGTTACGACAGTCACGTGGGTTTGGAACAACAGTTAACGACAGTCATGACAGTCACGTGGGTTTGGAACAACAGTTAACGACAGTCATGACAGTCACGACAGTTACGACAGTCACGTGGGTTTGGAACAACAGTTAACGACAGTTACGACAGTTACGTGGGTTTGGAACGACAGTTAACGACAGTCACAACAGTCACGTGGGTTTGGAACAACAGTTAACGACAGTTACGTGGGTTTGGAACGACAGTTAACGACAGTCACAACAGTCACGTGGGTTTGGAACGACAGTTAACGACAGTCACGACAGTCACGTGGGTTTGGAACAACAGTTAACGACAGTCACGACAGTCACGTGGGTTTGGAACAACAGTTAACGACAGTCATGACAGTTACGTGGGTTTGGAACAACAGTTAACGACAGTCATGACAGTCACGTGGGTTTGGAACAACAGTTAACGACAGTCATGACAGTCACGACAGTCACGACAGTTACGACAGTCACGTGGGTTTGGAACAACAGTTAACGACAGTTACGACAGTTACGTGGGTTTGGAACGACAGTTAACGACAGTCACAACAGTCACGTGGGTTTGGAACAACAGTTAACGACAGTCACGTGGGTTTGGAACAACAGTTAACGACAGTTACGACAGTTACGTGGGTTTGGAACGACAGTTAACGACAGTCACAACAGTCACGTGGGTTTGGAACAACAGTTAACGACAGTCACGTGGGTTTGGAACAACAGTTAACGACAGTTACGACAGTTACGTGGGTTTGGAACGACAGTTAACGACAGTTACGACAGTCACGTGGGTTTGGAACAACAGTTAACGACAGTTACGACAGTTACGTGGGTTTGGAACAACAGTTAACGACAGTCATGACAGTCACGTGGGTTTGGAACAACAGTTAACGACAGTCATGACAGTCACGACAGTCACGACAGTTACGACAGTCACGTGGGTTTGGAACAACAGTTAACGACAGTTACGACAGTTACGTGGGTTTGGAACAACAGTTAACGACAGTCATGACAGTCACGTGGGTTTGGAACAACAGTTAACGACAGTCATGACAGTCACGACAGTCACGACAGTTACGACAGTCACGTGGGTTTGGAACAACAGTTAACGACAGTTACGACAGTTACGTGGGTTTGGAACGACAGTTAACGACAGTCACAACAGTCACGTGGGTTTGGAACAACAGTTAACGACAGTCACGTGGGTTTGGAACAACAGTTAACGACAGTTACGACAGTTACGTGGGTTTGGAACGACAGTTAACGACAGTCACAACAGTCACGTGGGTTTGGAACAACAGTTAACGACAGTCACGTGGGTTTGGAACAACAGTTAACGACAGTTACGACAGTTACGTGGGTTTGGAACGACAGTTAACGACAGTCACAACAGTCACGTGGGTTTGGAACAACAGTTAACGACAGTTACGTGGGTTTGGAACGACAGTTAACGACAGTCACAACAGTCACGTGGGTTTGGAACGACAGTTAACGACAGTCACAACAGTCACGTGGGTTTGGAACAACAGTTAACGACAGTCACGACAGTCACGTGGGTTTGGAACAACAGTTAACGACAGTTAACGACAGTTACGACAGTTACGACAGTTACGACAGTTACGACAGTCACGACAGTTACGACAGTCACGTGGGTTTGGAACAACAGTTAACGACAGTTACGACAGTTACGTGGGTTTGGAACAACAGTTAACGACAGTCACGACAGTCACGTGGGTTTGGAACAACAGTTAACGACAGTCACGTGGGTTTGGACCGACAGTCACAACAGTCATGTGGGTTTGGAACAACAGTTAACGACAGTTACGTGGGTTTGGAACAACAGTTAACGACAGTCATGACAGTCACGACAGTCACGACAGTTACGACAGTCACGTGGGTTTGGAACAACAGTTAACGACAGTTACGACAGTTACGTGGGTTTGGAACGACAGTTAACGACAGTCACAACAGTCACGTGGGTTTGGAACAACAGTTAACGACAGTTACGTGGGTTTGGAACGACAGTTAACGACAGTCACAACAGTCACGTGGGTTTGGAACGACAGTTAACGACAGTCACAACAGTCACGTGGGTTTGGAACAACAGTTAACGACAGTCACGACAGTCACGTGGGTTTGGAACAACAGTTAACGACAGTTACGACAGTTACGACAGTTACGACAGTCACGACAGTTACGACAGTCACGTGGGTTTGGAACAACAGTTAACGACAGTTACGACAGTTACGTGGGTTTGGAACAACAGTTAACGACAGTCACGTGGGTTTGGACCGACAGTCACAACAGTCATGTGGGTTTGGAACAACAGTTAACGACAGTCACGTGGGTTTGGAACGACAGTCACAACAGTCATGTGGGTTTGGAACAACAGTTAACGACAGTTACGTGGGTTTGGAACGACAGTTAACGACAGTCACAACAGTCACGTGGGTTTGGAACGACAGTTAACGACAGTCACAACAGTTACGTGGGTTTGGAACAACAGTTAACGACAGTCACGACAGTCACGTGGGTTTGGAACAACAGTTAACGACAGTCACGTGGGTTTGGACCGACAGTTACGTGGGTTTGGACCGACAGTTAACGACAGTCACGTGGGTTTGGACCGACAGTTACGTGGGTTTGGAACGACAGTCACAACAGTCATGTGGGTTTGGAACAACAGTTAACGACAGTTACGTGGGTTTGGAACGACAGTTAACGACAGTCACAACAGTCACGTGGGTTTGGAACGACAGTTAACGACAGTCACAACAGTCACGTGGGTTTGGAACAACAGTTAACGACAGTCACGACAGTCACGACAGTCACGACAGTTACGACAGTCACGTGGGTTTGGAACAACAGTTAACGACAGTCACGACAGTCACGTGGGTTTGGAACAACAGTTAACGACAGTCACGTGGGTTTGGACCGACAGTTACGTGGGTTTGGACGACAGTTAACGACAGTCACGTGGGTTTGGACCGACAGTTACGTGGGTTTGGAACGACAGTCACAACAGTCATGTGGGTTTGGAACAACAGTTAACGACAGTTACGTGGGTTTGGAACGACAGTTAACGACAGTCACAACAGTCACGTGGGTTTGGAACGACAGTTAACGACAGTCACAACAGTCACGTGGGTTTGGAACAACAGTTAACGACAGTCACGACAGTCACGACAGTTACGACAGTCACGTGGGTTTGGAACAACAGTTAACGACAGTCATGACAGTCACGACAGTCACGTGGGTTTGGAACAACAGTTAACGACAGTCATGACAGTCACGACAGTCACGACAGTCACGTGGGTTTGGAACAACAGTTAACGACAGTCATGACAGTCATGACAGTCACGACAGTCACGACAGTCACGTGGGTTTGGAACAACAGTTAACGACAGTCACGACAGTTACGACAGTCACGTGGGTTTGGAACAACAGTTAACGACAGTCATGACAGTCACGACAGTCACGACAGTCACGTGGGTTTGGAACAACAGTTAACGACAGTTACGACAGTTACGTGGGTTTGGAACGACAGTTAACGACAGTCACAACAGTCACGTGGGTTTGGAACGACAGTTAACGACAGTCACAACAGTCACGTGGGTTTGGAACAACAGTTAACGACAGTCACGTGGGTTTGGACCGACAGTTACGTGGGTTTGGACCGACAGTTAAGGACAGTCACGTGGGTTTGGACCGACAGTTAAGGACAGTCACGTGGGTTTGGACCGACAGTTAAGGACAGTCACGTGGGTTTGGAACAACAGTTAACGACAGTCACGTGGGTTTGGACCGACAGTTACGTGGGTTTGGACCGACAGTTAAGGACAGTCACGTGGGTTTGGAACGACAGTTAAGGACAGTCATGTGGGTTTGGAACAACAGTTAACGACAGTTACGTGGGTTTGGAACGCCAGTTACGTGGGTTTGGAACGACAGTTAACGACAGTCACAACAGTCACGTGGGTTTGGAACAACAGTTAACGACAGTCACAACAGTTATGTGGGTTTGGAACGACATGAAAGCCAGTAAATGATGACAGAATTTATATTTTTAGGTGAATTAACCCTTTAAACACAGGCTTCGGCTGTGTCCCAATTCAGAGGCTCCTTCGTTTCCCGAGCCATGAAGGATAGAACGAGTGGATCCTTCACAGCCGAGCCTATCCCATGATTCATTGCACGCTGGAAGAAACTTCACTCTCTTGCAGCATTTTGTACTGCAGTCCAAATAAAAAATATCAGAGATCGTTGTTTCTCTCGCCCCGCCTCCTCAGACTCGACGCTCACGCGGGTTAAGGACACACAACAGGAACAAGCGCAATGGACAATGAAAATTGGCAACGTGCAGTTTCACAGAGCAAAACAAAAACACACATTCCAACACGGAAACACACATTTCAGAGTAAAATAACTGGCAGTAGAAGTGTCTTTCAGAGAGACGAGTGTGTGAACTCAGAATGTTTCCTCAATATCTGCAAACATATTATGGTATTTTTATGCTTTAGTAGAGTGAAAAAGTTACAAACAGAACCTTTAAACTCTGATGTTAAATTGAGGGAGCAAAGAGGATGCAGCATTGCATTAAAATCAATTCAATTTCAAAATAGGGTTAGATAGATAGATGGATGGATGGATGGATGGATGGATGGATGGATAGATAGATAGCGATAGGTAGCGAAGCGCGTTTGCCACTCGGGTACTGGTCCTACTATCAGCATCACGGTAAGAGTGACTCTCTCTCTCAAACACGATAAAGCGTTTCGCCCTCAAAACCCGGAGTTCTACCAAGCAGCCTCGCCACGGTACAGGTCTTCATATTAAGCATATGGGAATATTTTGTGAATACGCATGTGCTGTATAACTATTTTACTCACTCATGGTGATTGTTCATAACATTACACAGACATTCAGTTCATTTCGTGACCCTGCTTGATATAAATGTTCGGTTTATCTGCCAGTATATCACAGATTTGCATCATGTCAACAAGTTGTGTTTTCCTTTATTTACAATACTGGCTCAGTAAGGTTACATTAAGTATAATATGTATTTCATAGACTGCATGTGATCATGTTTTTGACAAGTTTTGTAACATCTATAACATCTCAGTAACACAAATACACACAAGAACAAAACACTGATCAAGTCTTAAAAAACAGACATTGTTAAACTAAAGGCAGTAACGCAAAGAACTCTGACTGTGATTTAAAAAGCAGCTCATCATCTCTGTTGATCATTAAGAAGTCTGTAATCATATTCATGTTTCTCATCGGTGTCTGCGTCTCATCAGCTCTTCAATACAATCCCAGCAAGCAATCTTGCGTTTAAAAAGACGTACTAATAGTCGTCCAAATACAGCAAAGGTTTGGGCTGTCAGTGAAAATTTTATAGACGTCTAACCAAAGAAATGAAACCAAACACCTTGTAATCACTGTTGACTTCACTTACATGATGGAATATCATATGTGTTGCAAGTTAATTTAGCAAAAATGACATGTAACCAACAGTGTTGGGGAAAGTTACTTTGAAAAGTATGCATTACAATATTGTGTTACTCCCTTAAAAAGTAACTACTTGCGTTACTTAGTTACTGTTTTAGAAAAGTAATGCGTTACGTTTCAGAACCTCTTTCACACCAAAAGTGAAATAATAATCCTCAGGCTGAAGGAAATGCAGATTATTCTGGATAACGGAGGAATAGGATGCAGGAGAGAAACGTTTAACACATTTAGGTTTTAGCACATTTTACCAATAAAAATAAAATAAAATCTATCGTCATTTTGCTTATGGTTTAATCGAAGGTCAGAAGCAAGTACAATGGTCAATAAAGTGAGATTAAATGCACAAAAAATATTTGTTTTAACATATTTAGTTATTGGAGGTTCTGATTTTGCATTTGACTGATTTTTTTTATTTTTTTTATTTTGAGGAATACTGAATCTTTTTTGTGCAAGTGAGATGAGTAAAGGCTCACATTTAGTCTAGAATTACAATAACCATCATGTTTACACACACACAACGCTTCCGCACTTCAATTCGTCTCAACATGAGGACAGGAGAGCTGTCAGTCAGTAAATGTAAACACAGTAACTTGCATTACTTATTTGAAAAAGTAACTTTTTAGTAAAAGTAATGCGTTACTTTGACGGGGAAATGTGGCTATTGCTTGCTGGGATGTTAGAATGTTGACCCAAACAATCTCAGTCAGAGATCAGAGTTTGATGCGATCAGAGTTTGATGAGATCAGAGTTTGATGTGGTGAGATATGATCTCAGAGATCAGAGTTTGATGTGGTGAGATATGATCTCAGAGATCAGAGTTTGATGCGGTGAGATATGATCTCAGAGATCAGAGTTTGATGCGGTGAGATATGATCTGCTGGTAGATGTCCGGGCTCAGCGTGACGTACGACCTCTCCCGCTCACACATGAAGAACATCGAGTCCGAGGTCGTGCTGGGATCGAACCCGGCCTCCACCAGCCCGAGCTTCAGCTGCTTGAAGGTGCCGGTCACGTCCATCGAGCTCTGGAAACAACAACCGCTTTATTCAGAAATATCCAATGATTTAAAGGGCTGGTTGATTATGATTTGACTTCTCTAACTTTAGTTAGTGTGTAATGTTGCTGTTTGAGCATAAACAACATCTGCAAAGTTACAGCGCTCAAAGTTCAAAGCAAAGGGAGAGATTTGCTTTTACAGAAATCGTTTTTTAAGGACTACAACAAACGGCTGGTAGAGACTATTCATGGGTTAGTGATATCATGAACCCTAAAATTTACATAAACTCCACCCCCGGGAACGCGATTTATAGATTATCAAGACAGAATATGCTAATCAATGACTAGAAGTTAACTCCACATCAGATACATAAATTCATCAAATGTCCTGTTGCTTCTACATGTTGCCACTTCTTCTTGAGTCTCTCCATCATTGTCTGACTCCGGTTAGGAGGCTAAAAGTTTGTGAAATGTATATGTGAGGTCATCGGAGCTGCTAACACACACACACACCCAAGCTCTTGAAGCTCCGCCCCCTGTGCCGGTAGCAGCAGCTCATTTGCATTTAAAGGAACACACACAAAAACGGCACGTTTTTTCTCACCCTCAAAAAGTGACAATTTTAACATGATATAAAAAATATCTGGTGGGTGTTTTGAAATAAAACTTCACACACACACTCTGGGGACATCAGAGACTTATTTGACCTCTTGTGGAAAGGGCATTATAGGAGCCCTTAAATGAAATGCAGTGCTATAGTTGTACCTGAATGCGTATGAAACGAGGTCGAGCGTAAGAGGGCAGAAACCGGCAGACGTGTGTGAACATCGCGTCGCGATCAAACTCCATTCCCTCTGTCAGTTTGAGCGCTGCCATCCCGATCCGTCCCTCGTGACCTTCACACACACACACACACACACACACACCCACAAACCAACATTAGCGGCATCACACCTGGAGAATAAGGCTGCACGATTAATTGCAATTTCCATGTAATCACACTTAAACCGGTGTGACTTATCGCGATTTTGAAATGGTAAAGGCTGTGATTATTTGTAATGTGCAGCTTGTCAGTGACGTACGGCTCAGTAAACGCGGCTCACTCTGAAAGCACTGTGAGTTTGAGTCGCTTATAACGTGCATTTGAAAAAGCAACACGCGTCAAACATCTTTCCAGACATGAGAAGCATTTATGAACCTCTTGTCCAACAAAAGACAACATTAATATCACGCTTTTCCTCCAAACTCACTTCATGAGGACAGCTGAGCTCCTCCTTCTGGGAGATGATGAGCTTCTGACACAGAATAAGGCAGTCGTGTGTTTATTACTCGTGTTTAATCAAAGCGTTTCAGTCTTCTGTTCATTCAGAGACAGAGAGTGTGATGCTCATGGAGGTTTCTGGAATGACGTGTGTTATCGTACTTCTGTGACGGGGCATATTTGGTGTGTGTGTGTGTGAGACGCCCACTGGTGTTCAGAGGGATATGTGGCGTGTGTGTGTGTGTGTGAGACTCTGGTGTTCAGAGGGATATATGGTGTGTGTGTGTGTGTGTGAGACGCCCACTGGTGTTCAGAGGGATATGTGGCGTGTGTGTGTGTGTGTGTGTGTGAGACGCCCACTGGTGTTCAGAGGGATATGTGGCGTGTGTGTGTGTGTGTGTGAGAGACGCCCTCTGGTG
>NC_139971.1:45135953-45140953 GCF_963993115.1 Abramis brama
TTCCAGATGTGCATATGTACATGTTCGTTCAAGTGATGGATTCACCTGTGGTTCCAGATGTGCATATGTATATGTTCGTTCGAGTGATGGATTCACCTGTGGTTCCAGATGTGTATATGTACATGTTTGTTCGAGTGATGGATTCACCTGTGGTTCCAGATGTGCATATGTACATGTTTGTTCGAGTGATGATTCACCTGTGGTTCCAGATGTGTATATTTTCGTTCGAGTTATGGATTCACCTGTGGTTCCAGATGTGTATATGTATATGTTTGTTCGAGTGATGGATTCACCTGTGGTTCCAGAAGTGTATAAGTTCGTTTGAATGATGGATTCACCTGTGGTTCCAGATGTGCATATGTACATGTTCGTTCGAGTGATGGATTCACCTGTGGTTCCAGATGTGCATATGTACATGTTCGTTCGAGTGATGGATTCACCTGTGGTTCCAGATGTGTATATGTACACGGCCGGGGAACTGAAGCACACGTTTGCTCTGAGCGCTGGAGGAACGGCTGAGTCTGAGGATTCCTGAGCTGCTCTTCTCAAACTCTTCATGCCTGATGATCTGAGCTCTGATGAAGACATGATGAAGACGGTCACGTCCTCCAGATCATCACTCACCTCCTCCACGGCTCGCTGCAGCTCTGACAACACAAACACAACATCACAACACAACCACAACAAACACAACACAACAATCATAACAAACCCAACAATCACATCACAACAATCACAACAAAAACAACACAACAATCATAACAAACCCAACAATCACAACAATCACAACAAAAACAACACAACAATCATAACAAACCCAACAATCACATCACAACAATCACAACAAAAACAACACAACAATCATAACAAACCCAACAATCACAACAATCACAACAAAAACAACACAACAATCATAACAAACCCAACAATCACATCACAACAATCACAACAAACCCAACAAACACAACGGTCAAAACAAACCCAACAATCACATCACAGCAAACCCAACGATCACAACAAACCCAAAAATCACATCACAACAATCACAACAAACCCAACAATCACAACAAACCCAAAAATCACATCACAACAATCACAACAAACCCAACGATCACAGATTTATGAGTTTAAGGACATTTTATTTTTCATATGCTAATGCTCAAAAAGTGAATAAATGGATTATAACTACTGCATAAATATAATTTAGTACCATAAAATCCCCTAAAAATACAAAATATGACATAAAACATTATCAAAATAAAATATAGTACATTCATGTCACTTGAAAAAATGTGAAGAGCACCAAACAGATAAACAGTTAAACAGATATTATAGCCTATGTCTTTTTTTTTCAACAGTAAATAAACTATTCTGCGGTTTTCTTTATTTACCAAAGGCATACAAACTTATCTACGAATTTTCCAGCTAACAAAAATATGTTTTAAACCTAACGTTTCCATTAATTTATGAAATGTTGTTTCTAATTGTTCCGAACGTCTAGTTTTTATGGTTATATGACCATTAATGGAACATTCCATTCTTCAAACATAATGCAAACGTTATTTGAATGTTCTCTAAACGTTCTGAAACAAGTATTAACATTTTAAAACGTTAGAACGAAGAACATCCAACTGAAAAATTTAAAAATATTTTTGTGCTAACGTTTTGAGAACATTATTAAAGATCAGATAACTTTGAATGAACTGGAAGAACGTTTGTTTATAATTTTGAGAGAACGTTGTTGCCTGTTCGCTGGGTTCTATTGCTCTTAATCGAACAACTACAGCCTACAGTTTAAATTCAGAATGTTAATTTAGGTTGAACTATTGTTTTAAAATAATACTGATTACAGTTTTATTCTAATATTCTGATAATAGTGTGTGTGTTTGTTTCTCACCCTCTGACGCGATCAGGACTTTGGCCCCGCGACAGCATCTGAAGCTCGCGATCAGACTCCGCGCGCGGATGCTGGTGTTGAGGAGTGCGCATGCGCAGCCGAGCTTGGCCAGCGCGAGCCAGCAGAACATGAAGGCGGGCTCGTTCATCATGAACAGAACCGCGGTGTCTCCGGGCGTCAGAACCGACGCGCCGCGCAACGCGTTCGCTATTCTGTTGCTCTCTCTGTCTGCGTCTCTAAACGAGTACCTTTCGTTCTCGAAAACAATAAACGGCTTGTTCGGCCGCGTTTCGACCTGTTCTAGAAATCTGTCCAAAGCGAAGAACAAAGGTCGCCTTCTTCTGCGAGACACGAATTTGAGTAAAATCCGCACCAGTTCTGTGTGATAAACAAAGTCTGACCAGAAATACGGGAAAAGCAGCCTGAGAATCAGAGGACAGAGGATCAGTCCGCACAAGAGCACAGAAACAAGGAACATCTTTGATGTGAGAATGCGAGAGTTTCTCAAACACAATCCGATCTGAAGAATGAAGAATGAAGTAGATTCTGCTGAAGGCGGAGCGACATGAGATTATCAACACGGTTTAAAGTTTCAGAGCCTTTAAAGACGAGGATCAGAAATGTTCTGTATTACAGAAGTTTCACTTAGGAAAAATAACTTTTTTTCAAACTTCAGAAATTCAGTTTTTGGAGTACAGCTCTGGTTCCAACTTATATTCTTTTTGTGATCCTTAATTCATTTGCAGCCGTCATCATTTTGTTAAATTATTTCATAATTTCTGAATACACTTACTCAAACCACAGCAAAATGTCTGGATCCGTTAAAGTAAAACATTGATCTGAAGTCAGTGCTTTAGTGTGCATGATAGTGTTCACACTTGTTGTTTGGTTGGGTTAAAACAAGCCCTGCTCTGTTAGAGCGGTTCATGTGAAGAAGTGTGAACACTGATCTGAACCGAACAAGCGGACCGAGACCCAGATTGTGAACATATTCTTATGGCTTTAAGTTTGATGTTAAAATGCCTGTGTGAACGCTAAGTGGACCAGGACTAAATGTTGTTTTGTGGGTCTGGACCAAACAAACCAGTCCAACTGAACTACAAGTGTGTGTGAACACACCCTTAACCCTTTGGTGCTCTTCGCATGTCGGTCAAAGATGACCGGTTTTTAAAAATTATTTCAATGAAATGAATGTACTATATTTTAGTTTGATGATGTTTTTAATTTAATATTTTGTATTTTTTAGGGATTTTATGGTACTAAATTATATTTACGCTGTTATAATTCTAATTATATAATAATAATAACAAAAAGAATTTATTCACTTTTTGAGCATAGACCTGAAAATTAAATTTCCAACTTAAACTGTCGTAAATCTTGAATGCTTTAGAGACTTAAGTTTGATCTCTTTTCAAAGATGACACTTGGCAGATTATTGTGAAAAAAAGTGAAACTTAAAAAAAGTTACAGAATTTTACGTTTATTGTTACGAAAAATATGCAAAAATACTATTTAAATTTTTTATATGAAATATATATGTTGTTCGGCTGCAGTACCAAACGCTTCCACTAGAGGAAACTCGTCTCTCATTCATTTCCAATGCGCTCATCTTTGACTGCGAGGAGCACAAGTGTGACTATTTGTTTCAGGACCATTTAACCTGTTCGAATGTCCATGATTTTTTTTGTGTGTGTGTGTGTGTGTGTTCACACAGCAAGTGCCGAAACCTTTACCAAGTTTCGTACGATTCCAAAGAAGAAAACATTTCACAAAAAAAACTGTAAAATGTAAAATGTTTCAGTCAAAATGAGCGAGGAGCACCAGAGGGCGCTGTTTCCCTCCTGAGGCAGACCCGGAGTCCTGGATCAGGCCCAGACCAGCAGTTGCATAATTCCCAGACCTTTCTGAACGTGTGGAGACCAGCGTCGCTATCAGTTCCTCCGGCCGCTCCTGATAGCAGCGGTTTTACTCCAGCTGATAAATCAAACTCAACGACCTCTCGCTAGCAAAACACTGGCTGACACTCATTCAGCAAATAATTGATGTATTCACAGAGTCCTGATTCCCAGCATGCACTGCAGTAATGAGAACCGTGCATTTGAAGCTGGATTGTGAACTTCTCAAGGTTACAGCGATAGCAGAAAGAAGGAGCCATACTGATAACGTTCTGCACCGTTTTATTTATATAAAGCTCTTCTGGAAAACAGCTGACCTCGATCTCTTGAGTTTTCAAACACATCTAACAGTACAGCGAGTGATAGGCACACGTCCCAAACACTTCAGGACGGATTCCTGTCGCTCATGTCAGAGGGAAACCTGCTGGATTATGCAAAACGTAGTAGAATTGGCAAAGTCCAATATTTCAGTAAAGTGCCCAGTAGATCAGTGGAGTGTGTCTGGGTGACCCACTTCTGGAGTGTTGCCCTCAGTCCTGTAAATACTGTACTTCTGCACTGCCGTGATTATTGCTGAAACACACAGGCATGAAGTAGATCTGAACTGAAAGCTTGAACAGTTTGTCAGGATAGTTTTCAGAAATGTCAGTTTAGGCCAAGGTGTTTTGTGTCTTCTTATGTTAAGATATCGATTCAATGGTCTGATATGTTTGAAAGTTACCAATGGTAGTCTAGGATTTTGTAGACGTGGATTCCTCGACTCGAGTTTGGCTTTACAGTTCAGAGGCCGGATCCTTCGAGGAACGCTTACGACAGCGGCGAGACGAAGCTTTCCCAATCGATCCAGCAAAAGGTGGTCTTGTTTTCAGACAGATCCTTCAGTGAGCTCATTGTTTCTGCCTTAAATTATTACATTGTTTAAATGAATACATTTTTAGCTAACTGTGATTTTGTATGTGCATTTCTGAAACACATAACTTAGACAGTCACCTCTGATGACAGATCACTCTAAACTGTAATGTGGACTCATGCATTTTCTGAAACGATGTGTATTTTGAAAAGCGCTGTACAAATAAATGTGAATTGAAATGAATTGAATTCAGCCTCTGAATTGGTCAAAGATACTTATACGTTCTGCCATGTCCTGAAGACATGTCCAGCATCTCGACCCAAACGGCCAAGGACTTCTGATCTCTGCTGAATGCATT
>NC_139971.1:45150953-45173453 GCF_963993115.1 Abramis brama
CATAGCCTATATAACACACACTTTCATTTTCCTTTTAAAAACACATTTAGAATATTATCATATTCTGAGCACTTAGAATATTTCCTGACCCTAGAGCTACAGACACCATATAAAAGATCTCAACATTAAGGTTAAATTACCTACTGTATCTTTATTGAACTTTCAGCTGTTTTATTGAAAGTTGAAAGTAATGTGTTTTGTTAGTACTTTTTGTCTGTTTGCGCAGGCATGACGCATGTTTAAGTGACAACGCTATGGAGAAGAGAGAGAATTTTTATTCAGTACTTTAAAAATGTTCAAGTAAATTAATTAAACTGAAAAGTAATGTGCATTACTTTTAAAAAAGTAACTTAAGTGTTAATGTGTAAATTTATAAATGCATACTTTACTCGTTACATCAAAAAAGTCTGATTACGTAATGCATATTACTTGTAATGTTACTTGTTACATCACAAAAGTAATCTGATTACATAATTTATGTTACTTGTAATGTTACTTGTTACATCACAAAAGTAATCTGATTACGTAATGCATGTGACTTATAATGAGGTACTTTACTCGTTACATCACAAAAGTAATCTGATTACATAATGCATGTTACTTATAATGCGTTACTTTACTCGTTACATCACAAAAGTAATCTGATTATGTAATGCATGTTATTTGTAATGCGTTACTTAACTCGTTACATCACAAAGTAATCTGATTACATAATGCATGTTACTTGTAATGCGTTACTTTTCATGTTACATCAAAAACTAATCTGATTATATAATGCATATTACTTGTAATCTGTAACTACTCGTTACATCAAAAATAAATCTGATTACATAATTCATGTTACTTGTAATGTTACTTTACTTGTTACATCACAAAAGTAATCTGATTATGTAATGCATGTTAGTTTTAATGCGTCACTTTACTTGTTACATCAAAAAAGTAATCTTATTATGTAATGCATGTGACTTATAATGAGGTACTTTACTCGTTACATCACAAAGTAATCTGATTACATAATGCATGTTACTTATAATGCGTTACTTTACATGTTATATCAAAAACTAATCTGATTATGTAATGCATATTACTTGTAATCCGTAACTACTCGTTACATCAAAAAGTCATTGATTAAATTATGCATGTTACTTGTAATTCGTTACTTTACTCGTTACATCACGAAGTAATCTGATTACGTAATGCATGTTACTTATAATGTGTTACTTTATTCGTTACATCAAAGTAATCTGATTACATAATGCATGTTACTTGTAATGCGTTACGTTACTCGTTACATCAAAGTAATCTGATTACATAATGCATGTTACTTGTAATGCGTTACGTTACTCGTTACATCACAAAGTAATCTGATTACATAATGCATGTTACTTATAATGTGTTACTTTACTCGTTACATCAAAAAGTAATTGATTACGTTATGCATATTACTTATAATGTGTTACTTTACTCGTTACATAACAAAAGGAATCTGATTACGTAATGCATGTTACTTGTATGTCAATCTGACTGTTGTTTGTCGCTCCTGCAGGTATTAAGACGATTAAAGTCAGCATCCGCCACGCTAACTCCCTGGGAGGAGGCTTTCACTGCTGGACCACGGACGTGCGCCGGCGCGGATCCCTCCAGTCTTACTTCCTCTAGCCTGCCAGAGACACGCAGTTCTTATTGAGCTCAGATTCGAGCACCGTCTGCATGGTTTGATTGCGATGTGCATGTAAGGGCTTTTGTAAATGTGACCGATGAACGTGATGAATAGAAACCTCAGTGATCTCAATAACAACTGCATTTCTGGCCGGCTGTTGTAGTAATGACTCCAGTGAAGTAGGCAGAGCCCCCCCCCACACACACACACCACAGATTAAGAGTTTCTACCTCCTATTTACCAAAAACAGAAAACCTGTTTAGCCTATTTTGAATTTTAATGACTTCTTATATAATGCATTTTAATGATATATAATTTTTTTACCCTACATGTGATACAAGTGTTGATTTATAAATCAGGTATTTTTGTAGCCATATTTCAGTTATTTTGTAAGCATTTCATGAAATGTAAATATCTCTATGCATATGCATTATTTTAGTGCACATATACTCTTCCCTTCACAAAAGTGTTTTTATAGCATCTGCCTCTGATGTCATTCACAATAGCAGGAGTCAGGAACGCTATGCGCTGCTTATACATAATCCTGGAACGTGTTCTCAACGTTCAGGGAACGTTTGGCTGATTGTTCTGCGTTGTGTTTGTGCTGTGATTCTCTAGTTTAACTTGTTGAGTGAGATTGCTCTTTATCAACTCATGATTCTGTGTCAGGTCAAACTAAATCAAATAAAGATACACTTGGAAATCAATGTGACTGAATCAGTTTTCCATTTCATGCTTTGTATTTATGATGCTTGTGATCAAAAGAAAAAAACCTGTGGTCAACAAATGAAGGATAACATGATGAGCCTCATGAAGAATTCAATTCAATTCACATTTATTTGTAAAGCCATTTTCACAATACACATCTTTACAGCAGTTTTACAGAAAATGCATTACAGAGTCCTCATTACAATTTACAGTGATCTGTTATCAGATGTGACTGAAAAAATGCATTTAAACAATGTAAAAATTTAAGGCAGAAGCAATGAGCTCACTGAAGTAAGGAATACTTGTTTGTTAACAAATGATTATGACAGAAAAAATAAGGAAAAGAAGTGACTACAACTCACTAAATATATGCAGATGACATTCAGTGTTACTTTTTTCATATTTGTAGGCTATATCACTGAGTTCATATTTATCAACATTTTCAGAAAAACTAATTTCATTCCAGTCTTTTATTACAGTGCTTTGATATTGCACCAAATAATGAAATAATAAAAACGGGGAGATCAGCATTTGTGGATAAATGCTTGGCTAATAAAAAAATAATAATAATTATAAAGCGTTCAATTTCATGGGACAAATGACAAGTTCAGTAAACTCTATAAGTGAGTCACATTATTTTCCTCCATCCGCGTCGCGCGTTTGAAGTTCCCTCCACGCGCTAGCCCCGCCCCCCTGCGCGCAAGCCGCCGCTCATTGGCTCGACGCAGCACATTTGCATTGACGTCATTCGAGGCTGTAGGTCAATCCGTGCGCGTGCTTTTATTGGATCTGCTGCTGTCACACATTCGCGCCGCTGATGTTCTCAACGCGCGTTATTCCTCGTCAGGAAACTCGCGACGCGCAAACGCCTTTCTTTCCGTGTTCTGGCAGCCGCGCGTCGCTTTCTTTCGTCCGTCTGAGGCTGAATCCTAGGCCCGTGATTGACAGCTGCTGTTGAAGGCAGGTTCCGCGAGGTCCGCGTTGACGCGCCGCGCCGGAGTTTCATCAACGGCCCGTTTGATGTCATAAATGCCGGATCGCGCGTTCCGCGGCGGATTTCAGCCTGTTGATGGGGAGCGCGATCAACGCGCCGGCTCCTGAGGCCGCACGGACACATCGGGTGTGTTTGACGCCTGTCGAAGGAGAATAAACGCTCGAACGCGCCGCACTAATGGACGAAACCGTCGCGTAAATCGAGCCGGAGAAAGACGCTGAGGATGAGGAGTAACGGGCGCGCGTGAGGACAAACATGAGCAGACTTTCTGTTTGATCATCGATAGATCTGATCGATCCGGTCGTCTTGATGATCTGAGAGAGAATCGTTCCTATTAGCGCTGCGAGAGGAGCGTCGCGTCGCGTCGCGCGGGTGAATGATGGGCTGCGCCTCCAGCATCCACATCTCCGATCGCGGGATTTATCACAGCGGAAAAGAGTCCGAGGATTCGCAGAACTGCGGACACACCAGACCCAGCGCCCGCCAGGTGAGTGTGTGTGAGAGTCCGTCCATATCCAGCATCCCAGTCTGTGTGTCTGTGAGAAAGAGTGTGTGTGTGTGTCTCTGTCTTTGAGTGTATGTGTGTGAGAAAGAGAGAGAAAGTGTGTGTGTGTGTGTGTGTGTGTGAGAGAGAGTCCGTCCATATCCAGCATCCCAGTCTGTGTGTCTGTGAGAAAGAGTGTGTGTGTGTGTCTCTGTCTTTGAGTGTATGTGTGTGAGAAAGAGAGAGAAAGTGTGTGTGTGTGTGTGTGAGAGAGAGTCCGTCCATATCCAGCATCCCAGTCTGTGTGTCTGTGAGAAAGAGTGTGTGTGTGTGTGTGTGTCTCTGTCTTTGAGTGTATGTGTGTGAGAAAGAGAGAGAAAGTGTGTGTGTGTGTGTGAGAGAGAGAGAGAGAGAGAGAGAGAGAGAGTGTGTGTGTGTGTGAGAGTCCGTCCATATCCAGCATCCCAGTCTGTGTGTGTGTCTGTGAGAAAGAGTGTGTGAGTGTTTGTGCGTGTCTGAGAAAGAGTGTTTGAGTGTTTGTGTGTCTGTGCGTGTCTGTGAGAAAGAGTGTGTGAGAGAGAGAGAGAATGTGTGTGTGTGTGTGAGAGAGAGAGGGAGAGAGAGAGAGAGAGAGTGTGTGTGAGAGAGAGAGAGTGTGTGTGAGGAAAAAGAGTGTGTGTGTGTGTGGGAGAGAGAGAGGGAGAGAGAGAGAGAGAGAGTGTGTGTGAGAGAGAGAGAGTGTGTGTGAGGAAAAAGAGTGTGTGTGTGTGTGTGAGAGAGAGAGGGAGAGAGAGAGAGAGAGTGTGTGTGAGAGAGAGAGAGTGTGTGTGAGGAAAA
This sequence comes from Abramis brama, assembly GCF_963993115.1. Lineage (NCBI taxonomy): Eukaryota > Metazoa > Chordata > Actinopteri > Cypriniformes > Leuciscidae > Abramis > Abramis brama. The sequence goes on from NC_139971.1 coordinate 45,155,637, forward strand.
AGAGTGTGTGTGTGTGTGTGAGAGAGAGAGGGAGAGAGAGAGAGAGAGTGTGTGTGAGAGAGAGAGAGTGTGTGTGAGGAAAAAGAGTGTGTGTGTGTGTGTGAGAGAGAGGGAGAGAGAGAGAGAGAGAGTGTGTGTGTGAGAGAGAGGGAGTGAATGTGAGTTTTTGTGTGAGTGTGTGTGTGTGAGAGGGTGAATGTGTGTGTGAGAGAGAGAGAGAGTGAGTGAGTGTGTGTGTGTGTGTGAGAGAGAGAGAGAGAGAGAGAGAGAGAGAGTGAGTGTGTGTGTGTGTGTGTGTGTAGCCTATAGTCACACACACACACACACTGGATGCTTCACCCAGAAACTGTCATTTACTCCCCAAACTTTCCTCCCAAAAAAGGATCTGAATGAAACATTTTCAGCCTGGAATCAGGAATCATGAACGGAGTCTGATGGAGTTTGTGTTCCTGCTCTCGCTTGGATGGGGTTTAAAACACACTCAGTCTTCACTCATGTTATCTGACTCAGATGAGAACAAAACCTGAACTGATCAGAATTATGATCCTTTAATCTTCTGTTGAGCAGCTTTATCTCTGAGTCTCACTCATATTCCATGAAGTTTACATCGATTATTTCCCAGTGTCAGAGTTCATGTTTGAAAACTTGTGTGTGTGTTTAGTGCGCTCATGTGTCTCTGTGTTCAGTGTGTTACAGTACAGCAGGGGTATCAGATGGTGATAATATGATGCATTAATGATGACAATATTCATGCTCTTCAGAGAATATTATGGTGATGTCAAAATACATGACATGATAGAGTTTTCTCTTCAATTTCTTCTTCAGTATCAGGACGGATCATCATCACCTTTTGGTTGGGTGTTTAAGCACCGCGCACTCAAAACTCTATATTATATTATTACTTTATTAATTTTTTATTAATATTTTATACAATTTATTAAAGTTGGCATGAAATGAAAATTAAACCTTTCACATGTTTTTACAAAATACAACATATCTTAGTTCTTTGAAACACAGTAAAACCAACGTTACTCGTATTGATAAGAAATAAAGCAACGTCTGCATCCGTTTCCCGCGCTGGAAAGCTTCCCGATATTAACGCTGGTCCATTTCCCTGGCCTTTTCCTCTTTTGTATTTTCTCTGCCATCTCTTTATTTCTATAGTCGTTCTGCTAATGTCTCTCCTGCCCCATCATGACTGGACACGCCCCTTACTGCTGATTGGCTACAAGTGTTTTGGTGTTCAGTCTGATCCTCTTTTCAACAGCGTTTTTCAAAAATCGCTTACTGCACCTTTAAGCTTAGTGTTAGTTCACCCAAAAATGAAAAAAATGGTAATTTATTGCCCTCATGTCGTTCCAAACCTATAAGACTTTCATTCATCTTTGAAACACAACTGAAGATATTTTAATGAAATCTGAGTTATTTGTCCCTCTATTGACACACAACTACTACTTTGCTATTTCAAAAAGTTAATAAAGAGATCGTAAAACTAATCCATATGAACCAAGTGGTTTGATTCAATTGACAGAAGTAAGGTTCATTCTGCATAACATGAGAATGAACCTCATTGGTTCTCGCAGAAGATCAAACGTGCTGCGTAACACGAGAATGAACCTCATTGGTTCTCGCTGAAGATCAAACGTGCTGCGTTAACACGAGAATGAACCTCATTGGTTCTTGCTGAAGATCAAACGTGCTGCGTAACACGAGAATGAACCTCATTGGTTCTCGCTGAAGATCAAACGTGCTGCGTAACACGAGAATGAACCTCATTGGTTCTTGCAGAAGATCAAACGTGCTGCGTAACACGAGAATGAACCTCACTGGTTCTTGCAGAAGATCAAACGTGCTGCGTAACACGAGAATGAACCTCATTGGTTCTCGCTGAAGATCAAACGTGCTGCGTAACACGAGAATGAACCTCATTGGTTCTTGCAGAAGATCAAACGTGCTGCGTAACACGAGAATGAACCTCATTGGTTCTTGCAGAAGATCAAACGTGCTGCGTATAGGGCTGGGTACCGAGTTTCGATACTTTTTAGGTACCGATCGAATTGCCTCGATACTATCGAGTATCGAAAAATAACATGTTGTTCGGTACCAGATTTCGATACCTAAGGGGTTAACTCGTCAACGTCAGTGCTCAAACAAATACATATGAAATGCACAACGACACACATAAAGTCGCTCACGCACATACATGTGTAGAGTTTGCGTAACTCTACACACACGAGAAGCGCGGAACTCTCCACGCACATACTCATATGAGACGCGAGCACACACACATAATACCTTAAAGATGTGGAAAAGTCGATCAAAAGTGTGGGTACATTTCTCCAGGCTCGATGCCAACAGCGCGCGATGCAGTATTTGCGGTAAAATAATTGCTGCAAAGACCGGTACCACGACAAATATGATGAAGACCTTGACAGTGCACGGCCACGGAGTAAAAATAATAGCAGAAAGTTGCTTCGCCTTCTACTGGTAAATGAAGAGGTACCTTGTTGATCACTCTGACAGTGTTTATATTGCAATAATAACCTACTGAGTGTACACAGCCGTTCAAAAATGTGTTGGTCAGTCAGAATTTTTTTTTTTCAGTAAGGATGCATTAAAGTTATCAAAAGTGACATTAAAACGTGTAATGTTACAAAATATTTAGTTTTTAAATAAATGCTGTTCTTTTGACATTTTTATTCATCAAAGAATCATGAAAAAAAATGTATCATAGTTTCCAAAATATTAAGCAGCAAACTGTTTTCATATTTCTGAAGGATCATGTGACACTGAAGTAATGATTTTGAAAATTCAGCTTTGACATCACAGGAATAAATTACATTTTGAAATATATTCAAATAAGATTTTAAATTGTAATACTATTTCACAATATTACAAGTTTTACTGTATTGTTTATATAAAAAAAAAATCAGCTTTGGTGAGCATGAGCTCTTTATAAAACATTTTTTGTTCCTTTGTGCTTTTTTTGTTCCTTTGTGCACTGGCTAAGGAGCATGAGTCAAACTGAAAAAATAAAACCAACATTTTCTGAGGTAATGTGTTATGTAATCTTGTTAAAATGGATTTCATAAAATTGGTATCGAAAAAAGTATCATTAGGAACCGGTATCGAAACTGAGGTATCGAAAATGGCACCGGATCGAAAGATTTTGAACGATACCCAGCCCTAGCTGCGTAACACGAGAATGAACCTCATTGGTTCTTGCTGAAGATCAAACGTGCTGCGTAACACGAGAATGAACCTCATTGGTTCTTGCTGAAGATCAAACGTGCTGCGTAACACGAGAATGAACCTCATTGGTTCTTGCTGAAGATCAAACGTGCTGCGTAACACGAGAATGAACCTCACTGGTTCTTGCAGAAGCTCAAACGTGCTGCGTAACATGAGAATGAACCTCATTGGTTCTTGCTGAAGATCAAACGTGCTGCGTAACACGAGAATGAACCTCATTGGTTCTTGCTGAAGATCAAACGTGCTGCGTAACACGAGAATGAACCTCATTGGTTCTTGCAGAAGATCAACAAGCTGCGTAACACGAGAATGAACCTCATTGGTTCTTGCAGAAGATCAAACGTGCTGCGTAACATGAGAATGAACCTCATTGGTTCTTGCTGAAGATCAAACGTGCTGCGTAACACGAGAATGAACCTCATTGGTTCTTGCAGAAGCTCAAACGTGCTGCGTAACATGAGAATGAACCTCATTGGTTCTTGCTGAAGATCAAACGTGCTGCGTAACACGAGAATGAACCTCATTGGTTCTTGCAGAAGATCAAACGTGCTGCGTAACACGAGAATGATCCTCATTGGTTCTCGCTGAACCTCAAACGTGCAGCGTAACACGAGAATGAACCTCATTGGTTCTTGCAGAAGATCAAACGTGCTGCGTAACACGAGAATGAACCTCATTGGTTCTTGAGAAGCTCAAACGTGCAGCGTAACACGAGAATGAACCTCATTGGTTCTTGAGAAGCTCAAACGTGCTGCGTAACACGAGAATGAACCTCATTGGTTCTTGCAGAAGATCAAACGTGCTGCGTAACACGAGAATGAACCTCATTGGTTCTTGCAGAAGATCAAACGTGCTGCGTAACACGAGAATGATCCTCATTGGTTCTCGCTGAAGCTCAAACGTGCAGCGTAACACGAGAATGAACCTCATTGGTTCTCGCTGAAGCTCAAACGTGCTGCGTAACACGAGAATGAACCTCATTGGTTCTTGCAGAAGATCAAACGTGCTGCGTAACACGAGAATGAACCTCATTGGTTCTCGCTGAAGCTCAAACGTGCAGCGTAACACGAGAATGAACCTCATTGGTTCTTGCTGAAGCTCAAACGTGCTGCGTAACACGAGAATGAACCTCATTGGTTCTTGCAGAAGCTCAAACGTGCTGCGTAACATGAGAATGAACCTCATTGGTTCTTGCTGAAGATCAAACGTGCTGCGTAACACGAGAATGAACCTCATTGGTTCTTGCAGAAGATCAAACGTGCTGCGTAACACGAGAATGAACCTCATTGGTTCTTGCAGAAGCTCAAACGTGCTGCGTAACATGAGAATGAACCTCATTGGTTCTTGCAGAAGATCAAACGTGCTGCGTAACACGAGAATGAACCTCATTGGTTCTTGCAGAAGCTCAAACGTGCTGCGTAACATGAGAATGAACCTCATTGGTTCTTGCTGAAGATCAAACGTGCTGCGTAACACGAGAATGAACCTCATTGGTTCTTGCAGAAGATCAAACGTGCTGCGTAACACGAGAATGAACCTCATTGGTTCTTGCAGAAGCTCAAACGTGCTGCGTAACATGAGAATGAACCTCATTGGTTCTTGCAGAAGATCAAACGTGCTGCGTAACACGAGAATGAACCTCATTGGTTCTTGAGAAGCTCAAACGTGCTGCGTAACACGAGAATGAACCTCATTGGTTCTTGAGAAGCTCAAACGTGCTGCGTAACACGAGAATGAACCTCATTGGTTCTTGAGAAGCTCAAACGTGCTGCGTAACACGAGAATGAACCTCATTGGTTCTTGCAGAAGATCAAACGTGCTGCGTAACACGAGAATGATCCTCATTGGTTCTTGAGAAGCTCAAACGTGCTGCGTAACACGAGAATGAACCTCATTGGTTCTTGAGAAGCTCAAACGTGCTGCGTAACACGAGAATGAACCTCATTGGTTCTTGAGAAGCTCAAACGTGCTGCGTAACACGAGAATGAACCTCATTGGTTCTTGCAGAAGATCAAACGTGCTGCGTAACACGAGAATGATCCTCATTGGTTCTCGCTGAAGCTCAAACGTGCAGCGTAACACGAGAATGAACCTCATTGGTTCTCGCTGAAGCTCAAACGTGCTGCGTAACACGAGAATGAACCTCATTGGTTCTTGCAGAAGATCAAACGTGCTGCGTAACACGAGAATGAACCTCATTGGTTCTCGCAGAAGATCAAACGTGCTGCGTAACACGAGAATGAACCACATTGGTTCTCGCAGAAGATCAAACGTGCTGCGTAACACGAGAATGAACCTCATTGGTTCTTGCAGAAGATCAAACGTGCTGCGTAACACGAGAATGAACCACATTGGTTCTTGCAGAAGATCAAACGTGCTGCGTAACACGAGAATGATCCTCATTGGTTCTCGCAGAAGATCAAACGTGCTGCGTAACACGAGAATGAACCTCATTGGTTCTTGCAGAAGATCAAACGTGCTGCGTAACACGAGAATGAACCACATTGGTTCTCGCTGAAGCTCAAACGTGCAGCGTAACACGAGAATGAACCTCATTGGTTCTCGCTGAAGCTCAAACGTGCTGCGTAACACGAGAATGAACCTCATTGGTTCTTGCAGAAGATCAAACGTGCTGCGTAACACGAGAATGAACCTCATTGGTTCTTGCAGAAGCTCAAACGTGCTGCGTAACACGAGAATGATCCTCATTGGTTCTTGTTGAAGATCAAAGAAAGTCTTGCTGATTTGAGCAACAGTCATTTATCAGGCTGATATAAGTGAGGTTTATAATTTTATTAAACGTTTTATATGTGTGTGAGAGAGTGAGTGTGAGAGAGTGTGAGTGAGTGTGTGTGAGTGAGTGTGTGAGAGTGAGAGTGAGTGTGTGTGTGTGTGTGTTAGTGTGAGAGAGTGAGTGTGTGTGTGTTAGTGTTTGTGAGAGTGAGTGTGTATGTGTTTGAGAGTGTGTGTGTGTGAGTGTGTGTATATATGTTAGTCAAGGGCGCAGCAGCATCTGTGTGACTTTCTGTCCATGATAAGACTCAAGTACAAGGTCTGACGATGGTTTTCTCATGTCTCACAACACATTCCTCTATGTGTGTGTGTGTGTGTGTGTGTGTGTGTGTGCAGTGCTGATATAGGGTTAGTGGTTTATCTGGCCTTGGCTGAGGCTCCACTGTTCTGCCTTTGTAACCCTCAATACCGGATTCAGCCAGAGTGTGTGTGTTACTTAAGGGACAAAATTCGCGGATATCCTTAGTCAAATTAACTCAGATTTTTAAATATTTTATTGCAAGCATGCAGTTGTTGGTTTGTGTTTCAGCAGATGTCAGTGTGAAGCCCCTCTTTAGCAGAGTGTGTGTATGTCATCAGATGACTGACAGGTGTGTGTGACTGACGTTTCGTGTGTGTGGATCTGAACGGCACAGACAGGAAGTAACCGAGCTGAGAATGTGCAATAACTGTTCTTCTTCCTGGAGGGAAGTGACATCATTGTCGTCATTCCCAGAAGCCCCTACACCTCACACACACACACACACACACACACACACACACACACGTGTGTGTTCACTGTAGTGACGCCACTTCGTTGTGTGCGTTTGCTGCACATTTGAGCTGCTGCTGTTTGTTTCCTCAGTATCGTTACACTTTACATACGGCCCGTGAAATACGGTGATATTGTAGTTTTGTTTCAATCATTTTTTTTCTGCTTCTCATTTTTAATGGTTTAATAAAACCTGGTGACACTTTTATTTTACGTTGTCATTGTTGACAACTGTCCATTGTTGTCATCGTCCTGACATGTTACATGTAGTTACTGTAGTAATAACTATGAATTATGTATAATTACATGCAACTAACCTAAACCAATCCTAACCCTAACTCTATAGTAAGTACATGTAGTTACTTAATATTACTCAGTACTTAAATGTATAATTACTGTGTAACAAAGACACCTTAAAATAAAGTGAAACCTAAACCCTTAATATTTAAAAGCAGGTCTAATCAAATGAATTAATTACATTTTTAACATTTTGTAAAATGTAATCAAATGAAATTGACACATCTATAACAATTTTTGTAATAACAATTTCTTGATTGTGTTATTCCTTAAAAACAATGTTTTTATAAATTATTAGGGTAAGTGTACCCTTTAAGCCCACTTCCAACTCTGAAGTCAAATAAAGAAGAAAGAGAAAAACATATTTTATGCTGCTCATTATTTTAACCAATCCAGTGATTTGTTACTTACCTGACATTTTTTATTGCTTACCAATCCAGTGTTTCCCCTAGGTTTACAGGTTTGGGGGGGGGGGGGGGGTTGGTTGGTTGGTTGAGGAAAATTGACACAGACACTATCTATCTATCTATCTATCAATCACATTAATTGGTTGTCTGGGAGGGTAATGCTTTGTAAAAGTTAACATAAAACACAAATTTTTAAAAAAAAATGTTGACATAAGATATCTCTTTAAAAAAATAAAATAAACATATTTAAATCTTTTTAAAATTGACTTTTGCAAATAACGTTTGTTAAATTTATAGAAGTATTTGTTAATATTAATGGACCAGAGCTTAAATAGTTTTATTTTTTAACTAACAACTAAAAAAAGATTTATAAATACTAACAAATATATTGCTCATTCATTGTTCGTTAATGTTAGTTAATACATTTATATGACAAACAAATTTTAAATGGGAGAAGTTTTTATTTCTATGATGCATTGGAGAGAATAATCCTGTCAGGCGCAGCACTGCTGTGAACGCGCGTTCACGTTTAAACACACTTTAAACAATGTATTATTCAATGCATTACTTCTATATACTTATATATTAAGTTGCTCAAGCAAGTGGTAAAATATTTAACCATGTATTTATATTAAAATCTTTTGCATTTCAATTTTAATACAATAAATCTTGCATGTCACAAAGAACTTGTTTTTCCACCTCCACGAATGTCATTATGTCGCCTTGTTGAGGTAAATTGTAGTTTTCCTTGCTTTACCCCGGTCTTAAAATGAAAAAAGTAGCATTTAATTAAATACATTTATGGTATAAATACATACATTTTATTTAATTAATCGCACTTATGGTGAAATGACTACATTTTCAGGTCAATCTGTGTTCATTTTGACCACGAAACATGCGCTGTCACTTTAATTCAGCGTTTGCAGAACAGCAAAAATCATAGACAGTATATAAACGGCAAAAATAGACTCGGTGCGGAAACGATCGCTGCACTGCTGTATAGGCTACGCACCGCAACTGGAACGGATCGATCATCGACGGACTGCATCCACGTGCAGTGTGAAAGCTCTGTAAACATGGGTACGGAAAACAATACTCACCGCATACACACTGCAAACGAAATATTTGTGAAACGGGCGTTAGGAGAGCTACTCCGGCTGCTACTCGCAGTAGAGTGAGTGTTGCCATCTTCAGTTCAGCGACATATTTCCCGCCGCACGCTCTCTGTCCGCTAGTGCTCATCTGTATTTGACGCAAGTGTTTGTTTGTGTGTGAGTGTGCGCGCTTGCGCACTCATTTGGATAATCGTAAACGCGCAAACACAGACAGAAAAGACATGCCATCGTGGAAATAAGATAAATAACATATTAAGGGCTATTTAGTTTTTGTAATAAAATAAAAAAAAATAATCTGGCGCTATAAAGAAAATCAAATCAAATTTACTTGACCTTCAAGGGGGGCGGGGGGAGCCGTTAGGAGGGCGGGGCGCCCCCCTTATATAATGGTAGGGGAAACACTGCAATCACATGTGGCGATGTTGAGTTAGCCCCGCCCATGTGCTGTCTCAGGGGACTCACACACACCCCAAAACTATTTTCAGCCATTTATTTGGTAACTACATTGATATTATGTTAAATAAGAGATAAATGTATTGTTTTTTTGTGTATGAACAAATAGTACTTTATCGTTTTATATAATTTTCCTTTAAATGGAAAGATGAGTTTTATTAGCTTGTGCTCAAAGCTAATCACAAGTTCGAACCATTAGCATTACAGAAAGAATTAAGCATGTGAACTGCAAACATTAAATGTTTTGTGCTTCATTTTACATTAATTTACAAATAAATGCATCATAAATTGTTTTGTTGAGAAGATTATTTTCATAAATTAACTTTTTTTTAAGATGGGCTTAAATGGTACAGCGCCAAATAAAGCATGTAAACTATAGCCAACACAAGCTAACCTTGAATGAAAAAAACTTAACATTTCTCAATGCGGGCACAATGAAAATCACTATGACACTAGTCCACAGTATATTTAAGCTCCATGCATGTCTTTGTAAACACATCTTACATTTTTAAAGGAAAACGTCTCAGGTTACGACTGTAACCTATGTTCCCTGAGAACAGGGAACGAGACACTACGTCAGAATGACGCTATGGGGAACGCCTCAGGCGTGACAGGTGTCTGAAATCACTATCAAATCACGGCAATCACATTGACCGGCGACAGCCCGTGAATCATTAACGTGAATGATTAACGTGCGACCTGCAAGTATAAAAGGACGCCTTGCAAACATGACAAACATCCTATCGTCTGAAGGGACTGTTGCAGGCAGGCCCCGAGGCATGGCAGGAAGACGTAGTGTCTCGTTCCCTGTTCTCAGGGAACATAGGTTACAGTCGTAACCTGAGACGTTCCCTTTCGAAAGGGAACTCTACACTACGTCAGAATGACGCTATGGGGAACGATATACCAACGCCACCATGCTAAGGGGAGTGCATGCCCAAAGGCAGTGACAACTGTCAGAACCGGCAATTCAAAAGAACGCTAGAACCACTCACCCCCAGGTCACACTGGGCTGTCAGTGACAGCACTCCCTACGGTCATAGCCCAAGCTATATGATACCACAGAAAACCTCCATAAACATAGTTTAGTGAAAGGTCTACCTGGGCCTGCTCAAGGGCCTAGGACCACAACTTCAACTTCTTAGAAGGGGTCCCTTCTAGGGAATGTGGCTAGGGAACCTGAGGGAACCCCAGCCAGTCACTATTCAGGGGAACGTGCCACCTGAAATGCCACCAGGCAGGCCTGACCTGGTGTCACTATATAAGACACTACAGTCTGGCCACTTCCTGTCTGTCCGAAGACAGAGCCTCTGGACACTTACCTTAGGAAGGCATCCAACCCGAGGGACTGCGAAGCAGGCAGTGAACCACTCGGACCGGATCTCAGAGACGGGATATCCTGGAGAGTATGACTCAGCATAGTGCTTTACAACCCTTGCCATCGAGGGGAGTTTCTCTACTCAATCCACGGATCAACCCAGTGTTTGTGTTTCAAAACACTAAGGAGGCCTGTGAGGGCCTAAGGACTGATCTAGCTGGGAGGCCTCATGAGAGGCCTACGACCGACTGACCAGGCCCAGGAGACCACATACTCATACTGACCCTCAGTGAGGGGAGCATTAGATCTACCTGGTAGGCAACCAGGCTGTAGCAGGATAAAGAGGTTCCAGGAGGGAACCCGTAGCAGAGAATAAAACTTGAGTCGAGCCAGGGCGCAAGCTCACCTTCGGTAGCTGCCTGATAAGGTCTGCTAAACTGAAAGTAAGCGGCCACTAGCTTACAAAACCCAGCACCACAGTGAAACTACTCAGGGAGACCTGGAGAGGCCTACTACCTGACAACCACAGTATGTGGGAGCTCACCTTCAGAGAGGCCTGGTGAAGCCTACTATCTGATAACCACAAAACGTGGGAGCTCACTTTCAGAGAGGCCTGGAGAGGCCTGCTACCTGAAAAACCATGCTCAGTGGAACACACAGTCAGTGGGAGCTAACCTTCCAAGGAGGCCTGGAGAGGCCTACTACATGATAACCACAGTATGTGGGAGGTCAACTTCAGGGAGGCCTAGTGAGGCCTACTACCTGAAAACCACAGTGCATGGGAGTTCACTTACAGAGAGGCCTGGAGAGGCCTGCTACATGACAACCACAAAATGTGGGAGCTCAACTTAAGGGAGGCCTAATGAAGCCTACTACCTGATAACCACAGTACATGGGAGTTCACTTACAGAGAGGCCTAGAGAGGCCTACTACCCGTTACCAGAAAACCACATTAAGTGGAAACTCAAGGTATGTTGGAACTCAACTCCAGGGAGGCCTGGTGAGGCCTACTACCAGAGAACCATGACATGAAGGAGCTTACTTTCAGGGAGGCCTGGAGAGGCCTACTACCTGAAAACCACAGCTGACAGTGGGCCAGACTGGCAGTCCAGTTGACTGTCTATGGGGCTTTGCCTTCAGGGAGGCCTTATGAGACCTACTACCTGATAGTTCAACCCCACTTAATACCACAGTATGAGGGATTTAGCCCTCAGGGAGGCCTAGTAAAGCCTACTACCTGATCACCACAAAAAACGTGGGAGCCCATCTTCAGGGAGGCCTGAAGAGGCCTACTACCTGAAACAGTCTAATCAGCTGGATGTGACTGCTGCTGGGGACTCGCCTAACAGGGAGGCCTGGTCGAGCCTACTAGCTGATAGCGAGTCTAATCTGCTACTTAAACGAACACTGCTGGAACCATACTATTAAAAAACTTTTCCTATAGTTTTGTCCTAGTGTATGTTCCACAATGTTGTGACCCACCTCCGAGGAGGCCTGTTAAGGCCTACTACTCGGCAGTGAGCCTTCTGCCCGAACTACCAGGGCCAACCACCGAAGGTGAGCTGGCCTAGGAGCCCTATTTTAGGGGCTACCCGGTCAAGGAGGCCTGCTGGGGCCTACTACCTAACTGTGCAGCCTTCAAGGCAGAAAAACTGTTACTACAGCGCTTACAGCATCCTGGTACCTAATCACATTGCCAAAGGCAGTGTACTCAGCAAAAAGCAATACCCTCATAGCAGGGGAGTACAACATACGCCACTCTGCCTAGTGGAGGCCCCATTTTAAGGGCCTACCTACTAAATGCATGGGCATCAGCTCATGGCAATGCTCTGGCTTCAAGGGAGCGGAGTTCAAATACCGGAATGAAATGTAGTTAGAACTCCCTGCTCAACCGGAGCCATCATGGTGTGAGGTAGATAATACAGAGCTGAGAATGGATTACTCAAAACTACCCTGCGTTAGCGGGGGAGTAACACCATATGCCCCTGAAATGTTAGACAGGGAGCGGGCCTGCAAGTGGCTCCAAAGGGTGACAGGGATTTGTCCTGTGCCCAGCCTGGGGGAGCGGGGGCTTGCTTGCAAGCCAACCAACTTTCACCCATCGTTCGAGCGGTTCAGCTCAATGGGCTGAGTGGAGCCAGCTCTAGAGGCCTAAAAACAAGTAGCTCTGTTCGGCAGGGTCTGGCAAACTATCACATCGCAGAGCGAAAGACAGCCTGACCCTGCCTGAAGGATCATACCTCAACTACCACCCTGCATTACTCTATCACCCCTGAATGCAGTGAAAGGGGCGGGCCTTGGCCAACAACTCCCATTTAAGGGAGGAGGCTGAAATCTCGGGGAGGAAGCCTAACACATAATGAATGCGGCAGCTATACTTAGCAGAACGCCTCCAACATCCCAAACATAGCCTAGGCCAGCTACAGAGGCGGCCCGGGTTAGGGCCGACCTATAAGCATAGATCTACCTGAGGGCTCGAAGGAGCCACAGCCTACTTGATTGAGAGGCTGTAAAACACTCAACCTACTGACACCTCTTTTGCAGAGCTCAGGGGAGCGAAGTACTCAGGATACCAAGGTCACAAACCAATAGGTAAGACCTAAGATCTATCTGAAGCACCAGCGTCAGTCTAAACCTAAAGCAAAAAAGCTTTTTTTTTTTTTTTTTTTAGGAAGACCAACTACTCTATCCCTAGGTGGCTAAAAGCCCTGAGGCTAAATAGAAATGAGTGGTGGCCCACCACGCATAAAAATGTCATGACAGGAAGGCCATCTCATACTCACACGGGAGCAAAATCTTTTTTTGAGCTTCTCCCTAAATCGTTCTAGCCACAAGCTGGGGGGGGGGCTTCAGGGCCCTGAAGTTCCAATACCTTACCTCTCATTGCTCCTCTAAGAATGACTCCCTAGGTCTATACAGGGAACAAGGTCTGTAGAGAAATACAAATCAGTGTTAGTATACACACAGAAATTATATTAAAAACCAACCAGTTCACCTGCGGCGTGCGGAGTGAAGACTCGCCAGAGAGTTCTTTATGAACCTGGGGTCCATCACTTTACCTGCCTGAAAGAGGCGCTCTCACCAACCAAGCCGAGGCGGGCCATCAGAACCTTGTTCTCATCATAGACCCAGCCCCAGGCCTGGTGTAAGAAACGCCTGGGGAGTCGGGAAAAAGAGGAGAGGGCTGGGATAGTAACAGCCCTCCAGGAGATGATCCATCACTAACGCTGTGATCGTTTGTACTGGATCACCTCCCTCAGATCCTTCTTTTTCCTGCGGGAGTCACGCCTCCTCCTACATGGAGGGGGTGCACGAGAGGCGACACTAGCTCTCTGACCCTGTCTACGGCCCTCGGGTCGTGAAGGGCCAGGCTCTCCCGCCTGTCTGGGCTCGGATCCGGATCTCAGCGGTATACAGGTCTTAAACGCCGCTGAGCGCGCCTTCGCCTCCCTGAACTTTCCAACCACCGCCTCCACGGAGGTGCCAAAAAGTTCAGAGGGCGAAACCGGTGCATCAAGGAGAAAGGCCTTCTCTTTCTCCCCGATGCCAGCCAGGTTCAACCACAGATGCCTCTCCGTGGCCACCATTGCCGCCATCGATCGACCGACCGCAGCGGCAGTTTGTTTAGTGGCACGGAGAGAAAGATCTGTGGTGCGGCGCAGCTCAGCCACCGCCTCAGGGGACAGCCCTGCCCCCTGGTCGAGATCCCCCAGCAGGTCGGCCTGGTACGCCTGCAACACCGCCATAGTGTGCAGGGCAGCACCGGCCTGACCCGCTGCCGTGTATGCTCTGCCATTCAAACGCGCTGTGGTCTTGAGCGGTTTGGATGGCAGGGCTGGAGCACTCAGTGCCGACGCCCGCCCAGACACGAGATGGTTCGCAAACGTCTCGTCAATGGGCGGCATCGACACATACCCATACTCGCTGATCCCCTCAACATCAGCGAAACTAGCCCGCTGATGTCGGTGGATCCGAGCAGAGTATGGGTTCTTCCATGCCCTCTCGATCTCAGTATGGAGATCAGGAAGAAATGGAAGGCTCGCCTGAGCTGGTGGTCTATGGCCGGGGAGAAATCGATCGTCCAGCCTGCCACGAACAACTTCTCCCCTAACGCGCCGCCATGGCAGTTGCAACCTGTCAGTGGCGCGTTCCATTACATCCAGCAGCTCAGCATACACGGGGCAGGGTGGCTGAGAGGGTTCAGGGTCCACCTGAATGACCTCCTCATCATCCATCACCTGCCCGTCCTGAAGAGCATCTGTTGCAGGAACAGTAGGAGAAAAATCCTCTTCGTCATCCACCTGCAACTCACCCTCGTCATCCTCCGAATCATCTGAGAGGTTAACACCCCTCTCAAGACGATCGGCGAGATCCCTCTGGGAACCCCATGACGCGAGTCGCCGCTCTGCCTCAGCGCGAGCGGGACCTGAGCCACGAGGTACAGATGGTGAGCCCTCCTCACTCGAGAAGAGGGCTAGACGAGAGCGGAGCGTTTTCAACGCAAAACGCTCACAGTTTGCACAGACAGCTCCCTCAAGAGCCGCCTGTGCATGCTCTTTGCCCAGACAGAGAACGCACAGTTCGTGTGAATCACCCGGCGTCAAATACCTTGGGCACGGATCCGCACACTTCCTGAAGCTTTCAGCCTTCTCCGTGCGTTTCATTTTCTCTTTCTTTGCCGATTTTTCCAGCGATATCAAACAGACAGTCCCTGAAGACGAAAAAGATGTTTGTCATGTTTGCAAGGCGTCCTTTTATACTTGCAGGTCGCACGTTAATCATTCACGTTAATGATTCACGGGCTGTCGCCGGTCAATGTGATTGCCGTGATTTGATAGTGATTTCAGACACCTGTCACGCCTGAGGCGTTCCCCATAGCGTCATTCTGACGTAGTGTAGAGTTCCCTTTCGAAAGGGAACAGTATTTTTTCACCATTACTCACTGTGGAACATTTAAGCCCAGCTGATGTGTTTCAGTGAGGAATCCCTCTAATTGCAAACTTTGATACATTTTATGAGTGAAAGTGTTTAATGACAACATTTCTTTGTGTGCTTTTACCTTACTAACCCTTTACCTTACTACCTTAATTTACAAATTACACACATTCATTCAAATGAGATCGAGCTCGTTTTGTCCTAAAGTCCCTTATGTTTAACCAAGTGTGTGAGTCCTGAGATCCGCTGTGAGTGTGTGTGAGTCCTGAGATCCGCTGTGAGTGTGTGTGTGTGAGTCCTGAGATCCGCTGTGTGTGTGTGTGAGTCCTGAGATCCGCTGTGTGTGTGTGTGTGAGTCCTGAGATCCGCTGTGTGTGTGTGTGTATGAGTCCTGAGATCCGTTGTGAGTGTGTGTGAGTCCTGAGATCCACTGTGTGTCAAATCAAGTCAAGTCAAGTTTATTTATATAGCGCTTTTCACAATACAGATTGTATCAAAGCAGCTTCACAGTATTAAATTAAAATAATACATCAGTGCTTGTTTCTAGTGGAAAATGTCCACGTTTGGTAATGCTGATCAATAGTATTGTTGATTGATTAATTAAATTAAATATCCCAAATATCCCCAACTGAGCAAGCCAAAGGCAACAGTGGCAAGGAACCGAAAAACTCCATCAGGTGACCTAATGGAGAAAAAAAAACCTTGGGAGAACCCAGGCTCAGTCGGGGGCCAGTTCTCCTCTGGCATTTATGAACTAGAGGTTGGATTTAACTGTAAGATTAAAAGTATTATATGAATGCCTGGCTGAAAAGATGCGTCTTTAATCTAGTTTTAAACTGGGAGAGCGAGTCTGAGCAACGAACAGTATCAGGAAGACTATTCCAGAGTTTAGGAGCTAAATGTGAAAATGTTCTCCCTCCTTTGGTTGATCTGGATATCCTAGGTATGACCAAAAGCCTCGAATTTATTGATCTTAAAGAGCGCGATGGATTATAGGGCGATAGAAGATCCGTTAAATAGACTGGAGCTAAACCGTTTAGGGCTTTATAAGTCAGTAGCAATACCTTGTAATTAATACGGAACTTTATAGGTAACCAATGTAGTGATGATAAAATCGGTGTTATATGATCATATTTTCTTGATCTAGTAAGAACTCTAGCGGCGGCATTTTGGACTAACTGTAGCTTGTTTATTGAGGATGCAGGACAACCGGCTAATAAAGCATTACAGTAATCTAGTCTCGAGGTCATGAATGCATGAACTAATTTTTCTGCATCAGAAACTGATAGCATGTTACTTAGCTTAGCAATGTTTCTAAGGTGGAAAAAGGCTGTTCTTGTAACATATGAAATATGATTTTCAAAAGACAGGTTGCAGTCTAGTATAACACCTAGGTCTTTTACTGTAGAGGATAAATTAACAGGACATCCTACTATGTTAAAGTTGTAGTGTGAGAGGTTTTGTGGGCGGTTTTTTGAACCGATAAGTATTACCTCTGTCTTGTCTGGATATAATAAAAGAAAATTGTGCGTCATCCAATCTTTTATATCTTTAACACACTCTGTCAAATTGGATAATTTAGCGTTTTCATCTGGCCGTGATGAAATATAGATTTGAGTGTCATCAGCATAACAATGGAAACTAATTCCATGTTTCCTTATAATATTTCCAAGTGGCAGCATATATATTGAGAATAACAGAGGGCCCAACACAGATCCCTGCGGCACTCCATAGTTTACTGAAGTTATGATAGATTTTTCTCCATTTAAATAGACAAAATGGTAGCGGTCAGATAAGTATGATCTGAACCAACTTAATGCTTGTCCTTGAACACCAGTATAATTCTGTAGTCGATGTAAGAGTATTGTGTGATCTATAGTATCGATCGCAGCACTAAAATCAAGTAAAACTAGTATTGAGATACAGCCTTGGTCAGATGCTAAAAGTAAGTCATTTGTAATTTTAACGAGCGCAGTTTCAGTGCTATGGTGCGAATCCAGACTGAAACTTTTCATAGATGTCATTTTCTTGCAAGAAAGAGCCCAGTTGAGCGGACACAACTTTTTCTAGTATTTCAGACATAAAAGGAAGATTTGAAATGGGTCTATAATTTGCTAGATTATGCGGGTCTAATTGTGGTTTCTTAATGAGAGGTTTTATAACTGCCAGTTTAAATGTTCTTGGAACATGACCTAAAGATAAAGATGAGTTAATAATATTGAGGAGAGGCTCTTCCACTATAGGTAACACTTCTTTCAGTAGTTTAGTTGGTATATGATCTAATAAACATGTTGTTGTTTTAGATGAAGTGATGAGTTTATTTAACTCTTTTTGTTCTATAGTTGTAAAGCACTGTAATTGTTCTTGCGTCGTGATAATTGAGGCTGAATTATAAGGCGCGATTGAGGATTGAACGTTTACAATTGTGGTTCTGATGTTTTCTATTTTCTCAGTGAAGAACTTCATGAAATCATTACTACTAAACTGTAACGGAAT
>NC_139971.1:45178453-45180953 GCF_963993115.1 Abramis brama
ACCTTTAAGAATTTGTTTAATGCTGCATCCAAATGTATATAGGTGTGTTTGAGTTGTTTTAAATTAAAAAAAAAATATAATTAATATTAATAGAGTTGTTTGTTGTGGTGGTGATTAGACAAGATCTGTGGGGATGTCACAATCGTACTGCATTGTGGGACATATAGGTGCCTGAAGTGTACATATGAAGTAGACTCGCTCCCTCTGTCAAAATCGAGGGAACACAGGTCTGTCCATATAAACTTCCCTCGTCCACTTCACGAAGTGAAACACACTTCAAAATGGCAGCAGGGATTCCCCCGAGGGGAAGTGCTTTGAGAAGTTTGCAAGTGCATCTCTAAAAGTGGACTGGGACACTCACTCACACTCACTCTCACACTCACTTTCACTCACTCTCACTCACTCACTCACTCACTCACTCACTCACTCACTCTCAACCTCACTCACTCACTCACTCACTCTCAACCTCACTCTCATTCACTCACACTCACTCACTCACTCTCAACCTCACTCTCACTCACTCTCAACCTCACTCTCATTCACTCTCACTCACTCACTCACTCACTCTCACACTAACTCTCTCTCACACTCTCACACTCACTCACTCACTCACTCACTCTCAACCTCACTCTCACTCACTCTCATTCACTCACTCACTCACTCACTCACTCACTCACTCACTCACTCACACACACACACACTCTTACCCACTCACTCACTCACACACACACACACTTACTCATACTTAATCACTCTTAATCACTCACTCACTCACACACACACACACACACACACTCACTCACTCACTCAAACTTAATCACTCACTCACTCACACACAGACACACACACACACACACACACACATACTCACTTACTCACTCACTCTTAATCACTCACACTCACTTACTCACTCACTCACACACTCTTAGACTCACACACTCTCAGACTCGCACTCTCTCAGACTCACACTCTCTCAGACAGACTAACACTCTTTCAGACAGACTAACACTCTCTCAGACAGACTAACACTCTCTCAGACTCACACTCTCAGACTAACACTCTCTCAGACTAACACTCTCTCAGACTAACACACTCTCAGACTAACACTCTCTCAGACTAACACACTCTCAGACTAACACTCTCTCAGACTCGCACTCTCTCAGACTAACACACTCTCTCAGACTCACACTCTCTCAGACTCACACTCTCTCAGACTCACACTCTCTCAGACTAACACACTCTCTCAGACTCGCACTCTCTCAGACTCACACTCTCTCTGACTAACACACTCTCTCTGACTAACACACTCTCTCAGACTCACACTCTCTCACACTCACACTCTCTCACTCTCTCAGACTCACACTCTCTCAGACTCACACTCTCTCAGACTAACACACTCTCTCAGACTCACACTCTCTCAGACTCACACTCTCTCAGACTCACACTCTCTGACTCACACACTCTCTCAGACTCGCTCGCTCTCTCTCACTCTCTCTCTCAGACTCTCTCACTCTCTCAGACTCACACTCTCTCTCTCTCACTCTCTCAGACTCACACTCTCTCAGACTCACACTCTCTCTCTCTCTCTCACTCTCTCAGACTCTCTCACTCTGACTCTCACTCTCTCAGACTCTCACTCTCTCAGACTCTCACTCTCTCAGACTAACACTCTCTCAGACTCACACTCTCTCAGACTCACACTCTCTCTCTCTCTCACTCTCTCTCTCTCTCTCACACTCTCTCAGACTCACACTCTCTCAGACTCACACTCTCTCAGACTCACACTCTCTCAGACTCATACTCTCTCAGACTCGCACTCTCTCACTCTCTCAGACTCACACTCTCTCACTCCCTCAGACTCACACTCTCTCAGACTCATACTCTCTCAGACTCGCACTCTCTCAGACTCACACTCTCTGACTCATACTCTCTCAGACTCGCACTCTCTCAGACTCACACTCCCTCAGACTAACACTCTCTCAGACTAACACTCACTCAGACTCACACTCTCTCAGACTCACACTCCCTCAGACTCACACTCTCTCTCTCTCTCTCTCTCTCTCTCTCTCTCTCTCTCTCTCTCTCTCTCTCTCTCTCTCTCTCTCTCACACTCTCTCAGACTCACACTCTCTCAGACTCATACTCTCTCAGACTCGCACTCTCTCACTCTCTCAGACTCACACTCTCTCACTCCCTCAGACTCACACTCTCTCAGACTCACACTCTCTCAGACTCACACTCTCTCAGACTCATACTCTCTCAGACTCATACTCTCTCAGACTCGCACTCTCTCAGACTCACACTCCCTCAGACTAAACACTCTCTCAGACTAACACTCTCTCAGACTCAGACTCGCACTCTCTCAGACTCGCACTCTCTCAGACTAACACTCTCTCAGACTAACACTCTCTCAGACTCAGACTAACACTCTCTCAGACTCGCACTCTCTCAGACTCGCACTCTCTCAGACTAACACACACTCTCAGACTAACACACTCTC
>NC_139971.1:45188453-45193453 GCF_963993115.1 Abramis brama
CTGTTGTTCATCAACTCTGTGTCTGTGTGTGTGTCTGTTGTTCATCAACTCTGTGTCTGTGTGTGTGTCTGTTGTTCATCAACTCTGTGTGTGTGTCTGTTGTTCATCAACTCTGTGTCTGTGTGTGTGTCTGTTGTTCATCAACTCTGTGTCTGTGTGTGTGTCTGTTGTTCATCAACCCTGTGTCTGTCCAGATTTCAGATTTGTTCTCGACTGTCGTTTCAGAGCCCGTTGACGGAGGTGCAGTTCGGACCAATGAAGCTCTATGAAGATCAACTGCAGGTACGACTGTTCATTATGTTGTGTGTGTGAGTGTGTGTGTGTGTGTGTGTGTGTGTGTTCTATATTGAGAGGCTCATTATCGCTCATTAATTCTTCAGGCTAATCTTAGGCCGGTTGAGGGAATGAGACTGGTGTGTCCTGAGAGTTCTGGAGCTCCTGCGAGAATATGAATAATCTCTCCATGATTCTGTTGTAGTGTGTGTGTTGTAGTGTGTGTGTTTGCAGAGTGTGTGTGTTTGCAGAGACGCACGCGGCGTCAGAATGATTTGAAGGGCCTGGAATGTCACTGAATTCAATAACCGGTGTAGAAACCAAGCAGAACCTTCCGGTCTCTCTCTTGAGTCCAACACTAAGTGAGTTAAACTGCAGTTCATCCACACAGGCTGCAGAAGAGGGTCATTACCCATAAACCCCTGTGTTAAAATGCCCAACTTTACGGCAGAAAAACACGTTTACAGTCTGGTGCAAAAAGTGGTTTTGGTCTATAAAGCTAATCTTGCTCTTCATGACGACTGTGAGGGGGGAATTTTTTTGGAACTCAACAGTTTCAATTATATTAAGTCTAAAAGTTCTGCATAATTAAGGGCGTGGCCACTTGAGTGACAGGTGGATTGCCGCTGATGTCACTGCTAGCCGTTTGTCTGCTGTCTGTTAGCGTCACGTCACCTCAGCTAATCCGCCTTGCTGCACAATTCCGTTTATCCGGGAGTGACGCGGCCAAGATGACGATGGCCGGCTCCGCCCACTTTGGGCTTCAGAAACGCTCTTCAGAACCGACGGGTGACATCATGCACACCAGTGTTTTATACAGTCTATGGTAGAAACTCTATAACAAATGGAGTCTGGGGTTTGAGCGACCGGATGCAGCCACACCTCAGTTCAACACAATGAGCTCTGCTCTGAAGAACTGCTCTGATTGGCTGTGGCGTTCAAGCGCTCAATGGACACACACACACACGTCTGAGATTGGATATAAAGTCTTATAGTGTGAGTTATAGTTCGAGTCTCAGCCCGTTTCTCCTGTCTAACTCCTGAACTAGACTATCAACAATAACAAAACAGAAATGACAGACGATCCTCAACACAGATCCACAGAATGCTGTGAAATGATTTGTCTGAATTGTGCAGCACTAGCGTTAGCATTACAGCTTTAATTACTGTAGGAAAGTGCAACAGTGATTTCCTTTTCCTGTTTTTGTCCTTCGCTGATCCCACATTCCCACAGAACACACACATCACATCGAGCGTCTGAACCGACCGTACACACAAACATGCAGTGCTTCATCTGAGCCAGTGCTTCATCTGAGCCAGTGCTTCATCTGAGCCAGTGATTCCTCTGAGCCAGTCTGAGCCAATGATTCCTCTGAGCCAGTGCTTCATCTGAGCCAATGCTTCATCTGAGCCAGTGCTTCGTCTGAGCCAGTGCTCCCTCTGAGCCAGTGCTTCCTCTGAGCCAGTGCTTCATCTGAGCCAGTCTGAGCCAGTGCTTCCTCTGAGCCAGTGCTTCCTCTGAGCCAGTGCTTCCTCTGAGCCAGTGCTTCCTCTGAGCCAGTGCTTCATCTGAGCCAGTCTGAGCCAGTGCTTCCTCTGAGCCAGTGCTTCATCTGAGCCAGTGCTTCGTCTGAGCCAGTGCTTCCTCTGAGCCAGTGCATCCTCTGAGCCAGTGCTTCATCTGAGCCAGTCTGAGCCAGTGCTTCCTCTGAGCCAGTGCTTCCTCTGAGCCAGTGCTTCATCTGAGCCAGTCTGAGCCAGTGCTTCCTCTGAGCCAGTGCTTCATCTGAGCCAGTCTGAGCCAGTGCTTCCTCTGAGCCAGTGCTTCATCTGAGCCAGTCTGAGCCAGTGCTTCCTCTGAGCCAGTGCTTCATCTGAGCCAGTCTGAGCCAGTGCTTCATCTGAGCCAGTCTGAGCCAGTGCTTCCTCTGAGCCAGTGCTTCATCTGAGCCAGTCTGAGCCAGTGCTTCCTCTGAGCCAGTGATTCATCTGAGCCAGTCTGAGCCAGTGATTCCTCTGAGCCAGGGCTTCATCTGAGCCAGTCTGAGCCAGTGATTCCTCTGAGCCAGGGCTTCATCTGAGCCAGTCTGAGCCAGTGCTTCCTCTGAGCCAGTGCTTCCTCTGAGCCAGTGCTTCATCTGAGCCAGTGATTCATCTGAGCCAGTCTGAGCCAGTGATTCCTCTGAGCCAGGGCTTCATCTGAGCCAGTCTGAGCCAGTGCTTCATCTGAGCCAGTGCTTCATCTGAGCCAGTGATTCATCTGAGCCAGTGCTTCATCTGAGCCAGTGCTTCATCTGAGCCAGTGCTTCATCTGAGCCAGTCTGAGCCAGTGCTTCATCTGAGCCAGTGTTTCCTCTGAGCCAGTCTGAGCCAGTCTGAGCCAGTGCTTCCTCTGAGCCAGTGATTCCTCTGAGCCAGTGCTTCATCTGAGCCAGTGCTTCATCTGAGCCAGTGCTTCATCTGAGCCAGTGTTTCCTCTGAGCCAGTCTGAGCCAGTCTGAGCCAGTGCTTCCTCTGAGCCAGTGCTTCCTCTGAGCTAGTGCTTCCTCTGAGCCAGTGCTTCATCTGAGCCAGTGCTTCATCTGAGCCAGTGATTCCTCTGAGCCAGTCTGAGCCAGTCTGAGCCAGTGCTTCCTGTGAGCCAGTGCTTCCTCTGAGCCAGTGCTTCCTCTGAGCCAGGGCTTCATCTGAGCCAGTCTGAGCCAGTGCTTCCTCTGAGCCAGTGCTTCATCTGAGCCAGTGCTTCATCTGAGCCAGTCTGAGCCAGTGCTTCATCTGAGCCAGTGCTTCATCTGAGCCAGTCTGAGCCAGTGCTTCATCTGAGCCAGTGTTTCCTCTGAGCCAGTGATTCCTCTGAGCCAGTGCTTCATCTGAGCCAGTCTGAGCCAGTGCTTCCTCTGAGCCAGTGCTTCCTCTGAGCCAGTGATTCCTCTGAGCCAGTGCTTCATCTGAGCCAATGATTCCTCTGAGCCAGTCTGAGCCAGTGATTCCTCTGAACCAATGCTTCATCTGAGCCAGTGCTTCCTCTGAGCCAGGGCTTCATCTGAGCCAGTGCTTCACCTGAGCCAGTGATTCATCTGAGCCAGTCTGAGCCAGTGCTTCCTCTGAGCCAGTGTTTCATCTGAGCCAGTGCTTCATCTGAGCCAGTCTGAGCCAGTGATTCCTCTGAGCCAGTCTGAGCCAGTGCTTCATCTGAGCCAGTGATTCCTCTGAGCCAGTGCTTCCTCTGAGCCAGTGCTTCATCTGAGCCAGTCTGAGCCAGTGCTTCCTCTGAGCCAGTGCTTCCTCTGAGCCAGTGCTTCCTCTGAGCCAGTGCTTCCTCTGAGCCAGTGCTTCCTCTGAGCCAGTGCTTCCTCTGAGCCAGTCTGAGCCAGTGCTTCATCTGAGCCAGTGCTTCCTCTGAGCCAGTGCTTCATCTGAGCCAGTCTGAGCCAGTGCTTCATCTGAGCCAGTGCTTCCTCTGAGCCAGTGCTTCATCTGAGCCAGTCTGAGCCAGTGCTTCATCTGAGCCAGTGATTCTTTTAACAGTGATTCTTTGAACTGTCTGTTACAGTGAATCGGTTCAGATGAACTGTGTGTTCTCAGATCTTCTCATGTTTTTGTTGTGGAACGCACTGATGAAGAGTGTGTGTGTCTGTGCGTGTGTGTGTGTGTGCAGGTACTGTTAGTGTTTGCCAAAGACGACGCTCAGAGCGGCAGCTTCACCTGGGCCTGTGAGCGCGCCGGGTTCAGGTGTAATGTGGCCCGAACACCAGAGGCGGCGCTGGAGAGTTTCCAGGAGAAGAACCACGACCTGATCCTCATCGATCACAGGCATGCCCGGTGTTTCGACGCTGAAGCGCTCTGTCGGTACGTTCCTGTCCTCTCAGTAACTCCTGCATGAACTGGTCATGTGATCGTGTGGTCATGTGATCATGTGGTCATGTGGTCGTGTGGTCATGTGGGTTCTGATGTTTCTGTGTGTCCTGTGACCCCTCTGTGATGATCTTGTGTAGTGGCTGCTTTTATGAGCGGATGCTAGGGTTGGGTATCGCTTGAATTTTAACGATTTCGATTCCGTTTATCGATTCAGATTCTTATCGATTCCTAATTTCGATTCCAATAAGGTAAAAAAAAACTTGGATATCATTTACATTTAGTCTTATTGCAAGACATTTAATTTGTAGCTGAAAATCATGAACTCAAATCATCATACTGAAGAACACTTACACAAGCAGCGTTTGCCTGTGGGTTAAAAACACCATAGAAGAACAACTAGCAGAACTAATATAAACTTAGCATTATTAAAGACAATAAACACCAAGTAATTAAAAAAGAACTAATAAAAAATAAGCAATCGCAAACAATTCGGTTTAACTGAACAAAGAAATGATTGAAATAAACTGTTTTAAGATTTTCAGGTTCTGAAACTGTAATCAAATGTAAAATAACACTGCACTTTATTAATAAAATATACATTACAAATATAGTTACAAAAGTTATTCAGTGAAGAACGAGATTTTCTCTTTCTTTTGTTGTTTGATTAGAGTTATTATAGAGCGGGAATATTAGTGTTATTATAGAGCGGGAATATTAGTGTTATTATAGAGCGGGAATATTAGCATTATTATAGAGCGGGAATATTAGTGTTAATATTAGTGTTATTATAGAGCAGGAATATTAGTGTTAATATTAGTGTTATTATAGAGCAGGAATATTAGTGTTATAGAGCGGGAATATTAGCGTTA
>NC_139971.1:45203453-45210953 GCF_963993115.1 Abramis brama
CCAACGTCACATAGGATTAACAGCTGCGACCATCTACACGTGAATCACTGTATATAACTCTCATATTATGATGTTTCCCACAATGTAAAGTTCGATTGCACTAGCTGAATATTTGAATACAACAATGTAACAAACATAAATCACTTATAACTGTGTATAAATAAATAAACTTACATTCAATCACGCACATTAACACTTGAGGTAATAGCGAAGCAAACGGCCAGTGAAAGTGAAAGAAAACACAATAGCGGAATAGCGGAAACTAACGCTACCCAGCAGCGTACACAGTGAAATGTTTCATAATAAAAGTCCTTCTCCTATACTCTCATGTAGGGAATTTAGAACAGCCGCCCCCAGATTAGCATAGCTAATGTGTGTAAAGATAAATTCCCTAGTCCTTTGAGTCGATGTCATCTCCACCCGGAAGTACTGGAAGTCTGACAAGTTTGGCCACAGGTCGTAGGTATAAGCGGTCATTAACCTTGATTTGAGCTGACCGAATGTGTCCATCATCACTGGTAATTAACTTGACAACCCTACCAGTTGGCCATTGAGCTCTAGGAAGCTGCGGATCCATAATCATTACCACCGTGTCCTCAGTTAAATCCTGGGTTTCTCGCTGCCACTTCTGGCGAGTCTGGAGGCTTGGAAGGTAATGTCGGATGTAGTATGACCAGAAATGATCCACAATGGTCTGAGAATGTCGCCAACGGCGCTTGGATAGCGGTTCGGGAGTGTAGATCACCTGGGGAAGTGAGGCATCTCGCCGCCCCATAAGCAGCATGTTAGGGGTAACCGGGTCTATGTCCGCAACATCGGATGAGACGTATCCCAGTGGCTTGCTGTTGAGGATGCCCTCTACTTTAATCAGTACTGTACGTAGTACTTCCTCTGGAACTGACTGGCTCCCGACAACTACACGCAGGGCAGACTTTACTGATCTAATCTCCCTTTCCCATGCGCCTCCGAAGTGTGGTGCGGCAGGAGGATTCATTTTAAAGTTGATCTGATGGCTTGCCAACAACTCTTGCAGTTTAGGTTCCATTCCTTTCTAAAGCTTCCCTTAGCTCGGTCTCAGCTCCTCGGAAATTGGTCCCCTGATCCGAGAGGATTTCGGATGGGGTGCCTCTACGGGCTATAAAGCGTCTAAGTGCCAACAAAAATGCATCCGCATCAATGCTGTTGAGGAGGTCGAGATGAATGCATCTGGTCGTCAAGCACTTGAAGATGACTCCCCATCTCTTTTCAGTGCGACGGCCAATCTTCACAATGAAGGGCCCAAAGCAGTCAACTCCAGTTGAGAAAAAAGGCGGTTGGTACAGTCGCAGGCGAGCTAAAGGTAAGTCAGCCATGATTGGCACAGTCGGCTTGGCTCTCC
This sequence comes from Abramis brama, assembly GCF_963993115.1. NCBI lineage: Eukaryota > Metazoa > Chordata > Actinopteri > Cypriniformes > Leuciscidae > Abramis > Abramis brama. Next base: position 45,204,832 of record NC_139971.1, read on the forward strand.
ACTTCTGGTACTCCACACACTCTCTCTGATGTTGCCGTACTGCTTGTCTGCCTCTCAGGATCCAGTAGTGGCGATGGAGTTCAGCGAAAACCCTGTCAGGTCCTGGGTGGAGAAGGCGTTCATCAAAGTGCTTTATGAGAAGTTTAGTCACCTTATGGTGTGGGTGTAAAACCACTGGGTGAATCTCCATTTGACTTAAGCCATCTAGTTTCCTCAGTCTTCCTCCCACACGGATCAGTCCTAGTGTGCAATCCAACTCTGGTGCAAGTGTGTTCAGACGGCTGGATGTAGGCACAGGTTTCGCTGCCTTCAAGGCCTTAAGTTCCTCTGAGAAGGTCTCCTCCTGACATTGACTCAATATGAGTGTTTCCGCACTTCGGTAATCAGGGTGTTGCATGCTCATGTCTTGGGTGGCCGCCCCGTGAAGAAACTGATAAGCAGCATCAATCAAGTCCTTCCAGGAAGTGTACTGGGATGCATCAGGAATGCCAGAACCTTGATCATTACCAACTAGACCACAAAAGACAACTTTCTTCGTCTCTGATATGTCATCTTGGGCCTCTATCAGGGGTGTGACTGGCCAGTGATCTGGTGGTTCACGAAGGAATTTTGGACCCTGACTCCACCTGCTTGGGTTCGCCAGCTCGGTAAGTGTCTTCCCTCTAGTAATATCGTCCGCCGGGTTATTAGGGGAATCCACATACCTCCATGAATGAAGCTCTGTCAACTCTTGGATTTCTGCCACTCTTGTCCCAACGAAGACTTTATATCTACAAGACTCGGACCGTATCCAAGTCAGGACAGTCGTAGAGTCAGTCCATAATGTCACCTCCTCTATGGGAATAGTCAGTTCCTGGCTGAGGAAATTGGCGAGCTGGGCACTGGTCAGAGCTGCGCAGAGTTCAAGACGTGGGATTGACAGCTGTCGTTTGGGGGCTACCCTAGAACGGCCCATGACAAAGGAGGTATGGATCTCTCCATGCTGCTCAACAAGAAGGTAAGCAACTGATCCATAAGCCATCTCTGATGCATCACCAAACACATGCAAGTTAAATTTTGATGTCTCCACATCAAAGTTGGAAGGGATGTAGCATCTGTCAAGCTTGATCTTGCCGAGGTCAGGCAACTCCTCCCATATTTTCCACTTCTCTAGTAAGTCTGTGGGAAGGTTCGGATCATCCCAATTCCTTGGTTTGGCCCAAAGCTTTTGGACAAGAATCTTGGCCCGTGTGGTAAAGGGAATGATAAACCCTAGGGGGTCATATTGTGTCACACTATCATTCACAAGCTTCGGTAATTTTGGGATTGGTACTGGCTGGAGTGGAAGTGCTGTAGGTATTGGATGATAAACAGGAGTTGGAGGTGGTGGCTGATACCTTGCTGGAGAGTCATACCAGGTCTGTCCTGGAATATGTGTAGGAGGCTGAGTGACATAATACCCTGGAAACGATGATGGAGGTCGATTAAGGTCTGGCATGGTGAATGCTTGTCGTTGTGGTTGACTTGACACATCGGCCTGTAACTGATAGACAGGTGGCACACATGTCGCGTGCGCTGTTGTAACTAGAGGCAGCTTCACTGATGTAACAGTCCGTGGCAATGATGAGGTAAGCTGATATGAAGGACGAAAATCTGGGGTGCTAGATAACGTCTGCTGATGCAGAGTTACATGTGGTGCAGATAAATGTGAGGCACCAAAGTATGATGAAGTCGCACCATATGTGGCATTAGTCGTAGTTTGTCATGTGCCATGTGGCTGACCGTTGAGAAATGTCTCTAGTGACCACAGCAACTGGGAACGACTGGCTTGCATACCGGATTGGGATAGATGGCGCTGCAGTAGCTTTCAGTCTGACCACAGGCGGTGACATAGCTCTAACTTGTTCTTCCTCTCGAAGTGAAGGTGAAACAGAACCACTGCTGAGTGACTCACATGCAGATTGACTGTGATATTCTCTTTGGGCTACCGGTGAACTAGAATGTCTATAGGCTCTCTCAGCATCTAACTGTCTAGCAAAAACACCAGATCCATCGTCAACGCTGCCCATATGACATGTAGCTGGACCTGCTCCATACTGCATCAGAGATAACTCACCCATGGGAAGCTGATCCACAGTCGAGACTGGCTCGGCCTGTCCACTGAGGTTTAGCTGTGCTGTTGGGTGATACATCCTTGGCTGGTGGTATGAACTGTCGTACAGCGCATGGTCAGGTATGAGAGATTTAGGTAATGTAATGTCATAAGCTTGCAGACGTGTTGAGAGCTGACGTGCTCTGACCTGTGGTCGAACAGGATGTGTGGTATCAGGAGAGTAATGTTGACTCTGTTGCTCCATATCACCGTAATGGGTGTAGCAATCCGGCTCGAAGGACCAATATTGCGTACTGTAGGGTTTGAATCTAGGTAGGCGAATGCTCATCCACTACGGGGCTCCAGTAAGAAGCGTGACAGGAGACTGGGAACTGTTAAACTCTTTATATATTGGAATGTTCACACACATTGACATCATCCAGCTGTACTGGGTTTTCCTTTAACTGTACAAGGTATTGAATGTGTTTTTTCTAGAATAAACAGAATAAAAAGATACATCAGTGTATGTCTAATGACTTTAAGTTAGCCTATACAAACATAAACAGCAACTCACTACTGACACGTTATTTATATGTAAACCAACGTCACATAGGATTAACAGCTGCGACCATCTACACGTGAATCACTGTATATAACTCTCATATTATGATGTTTCCCACAATGTAAAGTTTGATTGCACTAGCTGAATATTTGAATACAACAATGTAACAAACATAAATCACTTATAACTGTGTATAAATAAATAAACTTACATTCAATCACGCACATTAACACTTGAGGTAATAGCGAAGCAAACGGCCAGTGAAAGTGAAAGAAAACACAATAGCGGAAACTAACACTACCCAGCAGCGTACACAGTGAAATGTTTCATAATAAAAGTCCTTCTCCTATACTCTCATGTAGGGAATTTAGAACAACACGTTTCACACTCGTTACACTCGTTACGCTCGTTACGCTCTTTACACTCGTTACGCTCTTTACACTCGTTACGCTCTTTACACTTGTTACACTTTACATTCGTTACACTCTTCACACTCGTTACGTTCATTACACTCTTAACACTCGTTACACGTTTCACACTCGTTACGCTCTTTACACTCGTTACGCTCTTTACACCTGTTACACTTTACATTCGTTACACTCTTCACACTCGTTACGTTCATTACACTGTTTACACTCGTTACACGTTTCACACTCGTTACGCTCTTTACACTCGTTACACTCTTCACACTCGTTACGTTCATTACACTGTTTACACTCGTTACACGTTTCACACTCGTTACGCTCTTTACACTCGTTACGCTCTTTACACTTGTTACACACTCTTTACACTCTACACTCATTACATGTTTCACACTCATTGCGCTCTACACTCGTTACACGTTTCACATTCGTTATGCTCTTTACACTCGTTACGCTCTTCACACTCGTTACCTCTTTACACTCTTTACACTCTTTACTCTCTTTACATTCGTTACTCATTACACTCTTTACACTCATTACAGTCTTTACACTCTGTACTCATTACTCTTTACATTCGTTACACTCATTACACTCTTTACACTCTTTACACTCATTACACTCTTTACACTCGTTACTCTCTTTACATTTGTTACACTCTTTACACACTTCACACTCTTTACACTCATTACACTCTTTACACTCGTTACACTCATTACACTCTTTACACTCGTTACTCTCTTTACACTCGTTACACTCTTTACATTTGTTACACTTTTCACACTCTTCACACTCTTTACACTCTTTACACTCTCACACTCTTTACACTCTTTACACTCATTACACTCTTTACACTCATTACACTCTTTACACTTGTTACGTTCGTTACACTCTTTACACTTGTTACGTTCGTTACACTCTACACTCATTACACGTTTCACACTCGTTACGCTCTTTACACTCGTTACTCTCTTTACATTTGTTACACTCTTTACACTTCACTCTTTACACTCGTTACTCTCTTTACATTCGTTACACTCTTTACACTCTTTACACTCTTGTGTGTGTTGAGATGTACTGATGTCTTGTTGCTCTTGTCATTGTGTGTCAGATATTCAGCAGTTCAGCAAACACAAGGACCGCAGGAAAGGATCGTTGGATGTTCGCTCGACGACCTCTAGAGGAAGTGATGGTGAGACGACACACTGCTGACCCCTGACCCCCAGAGCCCCTCCCCTAACTCAGAGCCCCTCCCTCACTGTTCAGTCTGAATGGAGCTCAGCTGTGGAAACGGCTTGTCACACCAGATGCTCGTCTTCAACATGTTTGCATGACACAGATTTTAGATTGAGCTTATTTAGGGTCAGCTATAACAAGTGTTTTATAAGAGGAGACCGACAGTCGTAAAAGTGTCTGTTAATACGAGAACCATGACTAACCCTTGACCTCTGACCCCTGCGCATGTCAGTGCATCATACAGTGTTTTCAGATCTTCTTGTGTTTAGCAGGAAGTTCCCAGAGGAGACACTCGTCTATGGCCAGAATTCACTCCATGACTATTGAAGCTCCCATCACTAAGGTACTGTGTGTGAGAGTGTGTGTTCTGTAGGCTCGTGTGTGTGTGAGTGTGTGTTCTGTAGGCTCATGTGTTAAAAGTCTGCTGTGTGTGTGTGTGTGTGTGTGTATGTGTGTGTGTGCAGGTGATAAACATCATCAATGCGGCTCAGGAGAGCAGTCCAATGCCGGTGGCCGAAGCGCTGGACCGAGTGCTGGAGATCCTGAGGACCACAGAGTTATACTCTCCTCAGCTCGGCACTAACGAGGAAGACCCGCACACTAACGACCTGGTGGGCGGATTAATGACCGTGAGTCTCATCGCCTATAAATGTCACCGCTTTACATGGATTCAGATTATTAAACTCCAACGGAAGGGAAGTTGCGCTGGTCGTTTCTCCTCTATTGTGTCGTATATCGAGTAAAACACTTCTGGAACAAGAACAAAATGTGGGCGGGGCTTGATTGTGTGTGTGGGGAATTGATTGGATGGTTGGGTGGCTGTGGTTTGCTATTGGCTGATCTCATGTGAGTGACAGGTTACCCCGCCCTCGTCATCAGAGAAGAGAAGAGATGCTGCAAGAGGAACTTATTCTGATTCAACATTATTAACACAATGATGTGCACCCATAAATCATTCAGAATAAACACTGCAATATTGTGTTTGTCATTTAAACAACAAACAGAGCAGCATCATCAAATACTGTGGTCCATTTCCAGTTATTGTGTGTATGTGTGTGTCGGCGCAGGCGTGTTGTGGGTAGTGTTAGGGGGTGTGTGTGTGTGTCTCTGCGCAGGTGTGTTGTGGGTAGTGTTAGGGTGTGTGTGTGTGTGTGTGTGTCTCTGCGCAGGTGTGTTGTGGGTAGAGTGAGGGGGTGTGTGTGTGTGTGTGTCGGCCCAGGTGTGTTGTGGGTAGGGTTGGGTGTGTGTGTGTGTGTGTGTGTGTGTGTGTGTCGGCGCAGGTGTGTTGTGGGTAGGGTGAGGGTGTGTGTGTGTGTGTCGGCGCAGGTGTGTTGTGGGTAGTGTTAGGGGGTGTGTGTGTGTGTCGGCGCAGGTGTGTTGTGGGTAGGGTGAGGGTGTGTGTGTGTGTGTCGGCGCAGGTGTGTTGTGGGTAGGGTGAGGGTGTGTGTGTGTCGGCGCAGGTGTGTTGTGGTAGGTGAGGGAGGGTGGGTGTGTGTGTGTGTTGGCGCAGGTGTGTTGTGGGTAGTCTGAGGGTGTGTGTGTGTCGGCGCAGGTGTGTGGTGGTAGGGTGAGGGAGGGTGGTTGTGTGTGTGTTGGCGCAGGTGTGTGTGTCAGATGTTGACTCTGCTCTCTCTCCTGCAGGACGGACTGCGCAGGTTATCAGGGAACGAGTACATCTTCGCCTCTAAACGTAAGCCGAGTTCACCGCCTTCTGACCTTCGACCCTGTTCCTGTGCAATGGTTCTCTCACACACACACATACACACTGTGTTTCAGAGCTGCATCACATCCCAAGTCACCTGACCACACCACTGTCCCTCAACGATATCCCACC
>NC_139971.1:45220953-45223453 GCF_963993115.1 Abramis brama
ACTTCCTCCACTACTCCACTTCCTCCACTACTCCACTACTCCACTTCCTCTACTGCTCCACTTCCTCAACTACTCCACTTCCTCCACTACTCCGCTTCCTTCAATACTCCGCTTCCTTCAATACTCCGCTTCCTCCACTACTCCACTTCCTCCACTACTCCACTACTCCACTTCATTCATTACTCCACTACTCTACTTCCTCCACTACTCCACTACTCCACTTCCTCCACTACTCCACTTCCTCCACTACTCCACTTCCTCCATTGCTCCACTTCCTCCACTGCTCCACTTCCTCCACTACTCTACTTCCTCCACTGCTCCACTACTCCACTTCCTCCACTACTCCACTTCCTCCACTGCGCCACTTCCTCCATTGCTCCACTTCCTCCACTACTCCACTTGCTCCACTTCCTTCACTACTCCACTTCCTCCACTACTCTACTTCCTCCACTGCTCCACTTCCTCCACTACTCTACTTCCTCCACTGCTCCACTACTCCACTTCCTCCACTACTCTACTTCCTCCACTGCTCCACTACTCCACTTCCTCCACTGCTCCACTACTCTACTTCCTCCACTGCTCCACTACTCCACTTCCTCCACTACTCTACTTCCTCCACTGCTCCACTACTCCACTGCACCACTTCCTCCATTGCTCCACTTCCTCCACTACTCCACTTCCTTCACTACTCCACTTCCTCCACTGCTCTACTTCCTCCACTGCTCTACTTCCTCCACTACTCCACTTCCTCCACTACTCCACTTCCTTCACTACTCCACTACTCTACTTCCTCCACTGCTCCACTACTCCACTTCATCCACTACTCCACTTCCTTCACTACTCCACTACTCTACTTCCTCCACTGCTCCACTACTCCACTTCCTCCACTACTCCACTCCTCCACTTCCTCCACTACTCCACTTCCTCCACTACTCCACTTCCTCCACTACTCCACTTCCTTCACTACTCCACTACTCTACTTCCTCAACTGCTCCACTACTCCACTTCCTCCACTACTCCACTCCTCCACTTCCTCCACTACTCCACTTCCTCCATATATATATAATTGATTGATTTATTAGTGTGTGTGCATGTTGATGTTGAAGTGAACTGATGTGTGTTTCTCTGTTTCCAGCGTTTGCCGATCTGCCCAATCTAATGCAGCATCTGGACAACAACTTCAAGTACTGGAAGGGTTTGGATGAGCAGAAGCTGCGGAGCCTGAGGCCGCCGGAGTGACGGATCGGTCAAGACGCGCTTCCTCCGGCTCGTGACTTTCCTCCCTATTATCATTAATAACTAATGATGAGAATCATGTTCGCTAATAAACACCCTGAAAACGAGAAGCGATCCAGACGCCGAAGCCGATCAGGACTGAGGATGTTCTAGACTGAGGCGTTTGTTCTACTGAAGACTCCAGCGTTTCCCTCCGAGGTCGATCTACTGACGAGACTGCTGCCTTATTTTATACGCTATATTTATATGCAGTGCTGACCGCGACGGACATCTGCAGTTTTTAACACACTCATGTTATATGAAGTAAATCTTAATATTTTTATAGATAATGAATTTTACACTGGAAGGATGTAAAGCATCTCAGACTGGTGTGAGAGACGATCGCTTCTCTTCCCGCCCAGCGATTCCCTCCGTCTTTCCATCAGGGTTCGATCATTCCCAGAGAGACGAACGGGATTTACTCGACACGGAGAAACCTGTGCTTCATTTCGTCTCAAATCCAGATCCTCTTCCTGTAGACGAGCGCAGATAAACGTTGACACAGACGAACGCAGACACAGATAAAGGTTGACGCAGACGAACGTTGACTCAGACGAACATTGATGCAGACGAAGGTTGACGCAAACGCAGATGAATGTTGGCGCAGACGAGCGTTGACGCAGACGAAAGTTGACTCAGACGAAAGTTGACTCAGACGAACGTTGACGCAAACGAGCGTTGACACAGACGAGCGCAGATGAAGCCGATTGTTAACGCAGACGAACATTGACGCAGACGAACATTGACGCGGACGAACGCAGACACAGATAAACGTTGACGCAGACGAACGTTGACTCAGACGAACATTGACGCAGACGAAGGTTGACGCAAACGCAGATGAATGTTGGCGCAGACGAGCGTTGACGTAGACGAAAGTTGACTCAGACGAACGTTGACGCAAACGAGCGTTGACACAGACGAGCGCAGATGAAGTCGATTGTTAACGCAGACGAACGTTGGCGTAAACGAACGTTGATGCAGACGAACGTTGACTCAGACGAACGTTGACTCAGACAAACGTCGACTCAGACGAACATTGGCGCAGACAAACGTTGATGCAGACGAACGTTGACACAGACGAGCGCAGATGAAGACGATCATTAACGCAGACGAACGTTGGCGCAGATGAAGACGATCGTTGACGCAGACGAAATTTGACGTAGACGAGCGCAGATGAAGACGAACGTTGACGCAGACGAGCGCAGATGAAGACGAACGTTGGCGC
>NC_139971.1:45230953-45254953 GCF_963993115.1 Abramis brama
CTTGATTCTGTCGACTGTAGAGTGTGTGTGTGTGTGTGTGTGTGTGTCTGATCACCTGCCCTCCCTCTGTGTGTGTTCAGGGTTCGGCCGCTGTATCTGCAGGTTCAGGGCCGCTGTCAGGAGGACGTCAACAGTGAGTATGAGCTCAGATTCTCTCAGCGTCTCATTGGTCGGATCGGCTTTAACCCTTAAAGACCGATACGGCCGCCCGCGGCATAAAATAACTATCGTTCTAAAATGTTTAATAACTTTTGAGTCGCTAATCCAATCTGTATGCTTTAAAATGCACCGTAAAGATGAGATTCTCAGCTTTCCAGTGATATCATGCTTGTCTCTATTAGTCATTCAGTGGCTCCGTAGTGCCGGTGATTGCGTCATCAAAATCTGAAGCAGTGATTCGTCAAGGAAACACATGTGGTTTCTTTCTCTGAGCCAAACAGGAACGATTGTTGATGCTTAGTCCCACCCCCATGCCCAGATTCGTCCAAACGGTCATCAACTCAACCAATAAACATAGTGATTGGTGTTTTTAACAACCAATCTCGTTTCTTTATACATTTTTAACAAACGCAATGCATTGAAAACTACGCATGAAAATTAACGGATGCAAAGTTTTTGACCATAGCGCAAAACACGAAAGAGCACAAAACGCGAAAGAGCATGAGTATGTCAAAAAAACAGCGGTACAAATCGGAGGATGTGTTAGAATTGATTTTTTTAAACGAGTCGTTAGATGATGACCTGGTGGTTGAACCTTCCGATTCAGAAAATTGTTTGAATCATTTGCAATGCTTATTTATCTATTTGTATTTAGTTTGTGAAGATTAAGTACTATTTGTTCATTAGCACTCAGTATATTACCCTCAATGAACCATTTCTTCATTTGCACTGTTTATTTCTTTTTGTATTTAGTTTGTAAAGATTATTTAAACCATTTGTTAATTTACACTCTGTAGGCTATATTGTATTGTTAGTATTTATATTGCACAGTTGTCACTACTTGTTATATTGTTTGCATTTGTTGTTCATATTCAAATTATAATATAATTTTCTGAAGAAAAATGTTTGCTTCAGTGTTCTGTTGTAATATAACAACTTTTCTGTTTACTTTACTTCCTGAACTTATTTGGACACAATCTACATGGTCAGTAAATGTAATACACCTGTTTTTACTCAAAAAACGCCTAGAATAATATTATAATAAATGGCTATAACTTGCTGAGGGATTGTTGCATGTAGACAAAATTTCATCTGGAAGTCTAAAACAACCAAGTCTAACTTTCTAAAGGAAAAAAACAAAACTTCAGGAAGTTCTGTTTGAGTTCACACTGAAAACACCACATTTTTTGCTGCCGTTTTTCTTAAAATCCTGTTAATTTCATAAATTCTGACAAAAGAAATGTAAAACTGTGACTTTAAATGAGCTAGATGGAAACTTTAGGCTCTCCTGTTTAAAATGATATATGGCACTTGATGCTTGCTGCTAGAATGGGCTAGAAAAACAAAGAAAAGTACAGGTGAGTCAGGCGCCCCAAAAATGTTCTAGGTCTTTAAGGGTTAAGGCGTCGATATACAGGCCATCCGGGAACATTCACAGCGCCTCGCTTTTCCCACATCTGTTATATTACAGCCTTAAAGGGGAAATGAAGCAGTCAATCAAGTTTACATGATTTACAGGATGGATTTCCACTATAATCAACAATTATTTAAGAAACATGACAAATGTAAACATATAAAAGAAAAAAAGAAAAACCGTTATATCTTTCGCGGCCAGGGCGCCGCCATTGTGCAGTATTCTAACATGTGACGTCACGGGGTTGGTTGGCTTTAATAAACCTGGCTGAATGTAGGAATATCCCGACATCAAACTGTCTACACCACGGAGTTTTGACCGCGAACAACTAACGACGTCTAACGTTATGTTATATACAGCAGATGAACTCTGACACGGTGGGCATCGCATTACAACAGCCACACTGACACCAGGTAGCGGTGCCAACCCGCTCTTCGCCCCAAACCACCACCGGCTGTTCGACGTAACTCACCACTGCTCGGTTCACACGCCGTATCAGCTCAAATGCATATATTAATACATGCTAACTGACATGGTGTTGACAAGAGACAGGAATATGATGGCAGACATCGCAAACAATGTTTCCATGTGCAGTTTAACATATAACGTTAGACGTCGTCTTTTTGTCTGGTACTAATAAACTTAAACTAAGTTAGTGTTAGCTAGTTCATGCTTACAGCTGTTAGCTAATAATGACTGTACCTAACGTTAGTTGTTCGCGGTCAAAACTCTGTGGTGTAGACAGTTTGATGTCGGGATATTCCTACATTCAGCCAGGTTTATTAAAGCCAACCAACCCCGTGACGTCACATGTTAGAATACTGCACAATGGCGGCGCCCTGGCCGCGGAAGATATAACGGTTTTTCAATTTTTCTTTTATATGTTTACATTTGTCATGTTTCTTAAATAATTGTTGATTATAGTGGAAATCCATCTTGTAAATCATGTAAACTTGATTGACTGCTTCATTTCCCCTTTAAGGTCATGACGACGCACAGTCCAAAATTTTCGCACGTAAAAAAGAAAAAAAACGACCTCACGTTGTCAATCATGTTTACACACTGCCTCCGAAACTCTCATCCGTCATGAAATATTCGGATCGGTTCTCTGCGTTTTTGCCATGACACTCAAAATTGAGCTCAGGTTCATCCGGTTTCCACTGATCATCCTTGAGATGTTTCTGGACTGGAGTCCACCTGTGCTGACTCGGCTGATTGGCCCTGATTGGGAAGGCACACACCTGTCTATATGAGGTCCACAGGTCACAGTGCGTGTCAGAGCACAAACCAAGCCATGGAGTCACAGGAAGTGTGTGTAGATCTGTGAGACAGGATTGTACTGCATCAGGGCCTTCAGGTGTAGGTGTGAATGTGATGTTTGTGGTGATCGTCAGTCACATGACCTGCATTACTGCGTTTAATGGCGGCATCATGTTGTTGTTGTAGTGAGTCTGAACAGCAGTTGTTGTTTCTTCAGAGGCAGTGTCCAGAATAAAGCAGATCATCTCTGAAGACGTGCTGCGCTCTTCAGGAGGACAGACGCCGGTGATGCCCACTGTGCCTGTGTACCGTCAGCCAATCACAGCAGGGATGCCCACTGTGCCTGTGTACCGTCAGCCAATCACAGCAGCCGCTCCACTCACACCTGCCACTCGAGCCGCCGGAGCGCCAGTCATCCCTGCACACAAGCCGGCTCCGCCACACTCAGGGGTGAGAGAGAGAGAGAGAGTGTGTGAGAGAGTGTGTATGTATGGAGGTAAAGAAGGCGGGGCTACTGGTCACGTGGTCTCTGCTGATACACTCCTCCTACAGAAACAGCCGTCAGAACGACTCCAGCCTACAGACGGCAGGTCGGAGTTCACTGCGCCGCTGACACACACACTCACACCGTGTCCTAACTACACGCGACGCGTTAAAATTCCAGCGACAGGCAGCGTGTCTGTCCACACTAGACGCGACTGTGAGACGTCAATCAAAAATCACAGCCAATCAGAACAGCGTGTGGGCGGAGTCTCGCGGCAAGTGCACAGCACTAGAGAGTAATCTTGACGGCACTCGCAAAAAAATAGATAAGTAGCTACATAATCAAATTCACAAATATTACACCATTTAAAAAATACACAGGCTACTGAGTTACTAAAACAATCTTTGTCAAATAATACACTTGTTTGTTCACAGTTTGAACGTTCTTGTTTCCATTTGTTTAATTTGAAGATCTGAGGTGAATTATCCATTGTTGCTTTTACAGCTACAAAGCTGGAGCACTAAACGATGTTCAAAGTCACATTACACGCTTTAACATTAAATAAAGCACATAAACAGTGCCTGAGATTATCATCGCCACACTTTGTGTTTGTTGTCCCAGCGCGACGTCGCAGAAAAATAGAAACCGTTTCTAAATTAGAAACGTCACGTGTCGCCGTCGCGCCTGGTTAGGACAAACACTCTGATTAACATGGAAAATAACCTTTTATCGCGTGTTGCGTGTAGTTAGGACACGGTGTCACACACACGTACACTCACTCTCTCTCACTCACTCACTCTCACTCACTCACTCACTCTCTCTCTCACTCACTCTCTCTCTCTCTCTCTCACTCATTCACTCACTCACTCACTCACTCACTCACTCACTCACTCTCTCACTCACTCACACTCACTCTCACTCACTCACTCACTCACTCTCACACTCACTCACTCACTCACTCACTCTCACACTCACTCACTCTCTCACACTCACTCACTCACACTCACTCTCTCTCACACTCACTCTCTCACACTCACTCACTCACTCACTCACTCACTCACTCTCTCTCACACTCACTCTCTCACACTCACTCACTCACTCACTCTCTCACTCACTCACTCACTCTCACACTCACTCTCTCACACTCACTCACTCTCTCTCACACTCACTCACTCACTCTCACTCACTCACTCACTCACTCTCTCTCACACTCACTCTCTCACACTCACTCACTCACTCACTCACTCACTCACTCACTCTCTCTCACACTCACTCACTCTCTCTCACACTCACTCACTCACTCTCACACTCACTCACTCTCTCACACTCACTCACTCTCACTCACTCTCTCTCACACTCACTCACTCACTCTCTCACACTCACTCACTCTCACTCACTCTCACTCACTCTCTCTCACACTCACTCACTCACTCTCTCACACTCACTCACTCACTCTCACACTCACTCACTCACTCTCTCACACTCACTCACTCACTCTCTCACACTCTCTCACACTCACTCACTCTCACTCACTCTCTCTCACACTCACTCACTCACTCTCTCTCACACTCACTCACTCACTCACTCTCTCTCACACTCACTCACTCTCTCACACTCACTCACTCTCTCACACTCTCACACTCACACTCACTCACTCTCACTCACTCTCTCACACTCACTCACTCACTCTCTCACACTCACTCACTCACTCTCACACTCACTCACTCTCTCACACTCACTCACTCTCACTCACTCTCTCTCACACTCACTCACTCACTCTCACACTCTCTCACACTCACTCACTCTCACTCACTCACTCACTCACTCTCTCTCACACTCACACACACACCTGTGACTGCATGACATTAGTGTTACTCCACACACACACACACCTGTGACCGCATGACATTAGTGTTACTCCACTCACACACACACACACACACACACACACACACACACACACACACACCTGTGACCGCATGACATTAGTGTTACTCCACACACACACACACCTGTGACCGCATGACATTAGTGTTACTCCACACACACACACACACACCTGTGACTGCATGACATTAGTGTTACTCCACACACACACACACACACACACACACCTGTGACCGCATTACATTAGTGTTACTCCACACACACACACACACACACACACACACACCTGTGACCGCATTACATTAGTGTTACTCCACACACACACACACACACACCTGTGACCGCATGACATTAGTGTTACTCCACACACACACACACACACACACACACCTGTGACCGCATTACATTAGTGTTGCTCCACACAAACACACACACCTGTGACCGCATGACATTAGTGTTACTCCACACACACACACCTGTGACCGCATTACATTAGTGTTACTCCACACACACACACCTGTGACCGCATGACATTAGTGTTACTCCACACACACACACACACACCTGTGACCGCATGACATTAGTGTTACTCCACACACACACACACACACACACACCTGTGACCGCATGACATTAGTGTTACTCCACACACACACCTGTGACCGCACTACATTAGTGTTACTCCACACACACACACACACACCTGTGACCGCATTACATTAGTGTTACTCCACACACACACACACACACACCTGTGACCGCATTACATTAGTGTTGCTCCACACAAACACACACACCTGTGACCGCATGACATTAGTGTTACTCCACACACACACACCTGTGACCGCATTACATTAGTGTTACTCCACACACACACACCTGTGACCGCATGACATTAGTGTTACTCCACACACACACACACACACCTGTGACCGCATGACATTAGTGTTACTCCACACACACACACACACACACACACACACACCTGTGACCGCATGACATTAGTGTTACTCCACACACACACCTGTGACCGCACTACATTAGTGTTACTCCACACACACACACACACACACACCTGTGACCGCATTACATTAGTGTTACTCCACACACACACACACACACACACCTGTGACCGCATTACATTAGTGTTACTCCACACACACACACACACACACCTGTGACCGCATGACATTAGTGTTACTCCACACACACACACACCTGTGACCGCATGACATTAGTGTTACTCCACACACACACACACACACACACACCTGTGACCGCATTACATTAGTGTTACTCCACACACACACACACACACACACCTGTGACCGCATGACACTCACTCTCTCTCACACTCACTCACTCACTCTCTCACACTCACTCACTCTCACTCACTCTCTCACACTCTCTCACACTCTCTCACACTCACTCACTCTCACTCACTCACTCACTCACTCTCTCTCACACTCACACACACACCTGTGACTGCATGACATTAGTGTTACTCCACACACACACACACCTGTGACCGCATGACATTAGTGTTACTCCACTCACACACACACACACACACACACACACACACACCTGTGACCGCATGACATTAGTGTTACTCCACACACACCTGTGACCGCATGACATTAGTGTTACTCCACACACACACACACACACACCTGTGACTGCATGACATTAGTGTTACTCCACACACACACACACACACACACACACACACACACACACACACACCTGTGACCGCATTACATTAGTGTTACTCCACACACACACACACACACACACACACACACACCTGTGACCGCATTACATTAGTGTTACTCCACACACACACACACACACACACACACCTGTGACCGCATGACATTAGTGTTACTCCACACACACACACACCTGTGACCGCATTACATTAGTGTTACTCCACACACACACACCTGTGACCGCATTACATTAGTGTTACTCCACACACACACACCTGTGACCGCATTACATTAGTGTTACTCCACACACACACACACACACACACCTGTGACCGCATTACATTAGTGTTACTCCACACACACACACACACACACCTGTGACCGCATGACATTAGTGTTACTCCACACACACACGCCTGTGACCGCATTACATTAGTGTTACTCCACACACACACACACACACACACACACACCTGTGACCGCATTACATTAGTGTTACTCCACACACACACCTGTGACCGCATGACATTAGTGTTACTCCACACACACACACACACCTGTGACCGCATTACATTAGTGTTACTCCACACACACACCTGTGACCGCATGACATTAGTGTTACTCCACACACACACACACACACCCCTGTGACTGCATTACATTAGTGTTACTCCACACACACACACCTGTGACCGCATGACATTAGTGTTACTCCACACACACACACACACACCCCTGTGACTGCATTACATTAGTGTTACTCCACACACACACACCTGTGACCGCATGACATTGTTACTCCACACACACACACACACACACACACACACACACCTGTGACCGCATGACATTAGTGTTACTCCACACACACACACCTGTGACCGCATGACATTAGTGTTACTCCACACACACACACACACACACCTGTGACCGCATTACATTAGTGTTACTCCACACACAAACACACACACCTGTGACCGCATTACATTAGTGTTACTCCACACACACACACACACACACACACACCTGTGACCGCATGACATTAGTGTTACTCCACACACACACACACACCTGTGACCACATGACATTAGTGTTACTCCACACACACACACACACACACCTGTGACCGCATGACATTAGTGTTACTCCACACACACACACACACACACACACACACACACACACCTGTGACCGCATTACATTAGTGTTACTCCACACACACACACCTGTGACCGCATGACATTAGTGTTACTCCACACACACACGCCTGTGACCGCATTACATTAGTGTTACTCCACACACACACACACACACACACACACCTGTGACCGCATGACATTAGTGTTACTCCACACACACACACAGGACCGCATTACATTAGTGTTACTCCACACACACACACCTGTGACCGCATGACATTAGTGTTACTCCACACACACACACCTGTGACCGCATTACATTAGTGTTACTCCACACACACACACCTGTGACCGCATGACATTAGTGTTACTCCACACACACACACACACCCCTGTGACCGCATTACATTAGTGTTACTCCACACACACACACACACACACACACACACACACACACACACACACACACACACACACACACACCTGTGACCGCATGACATTGTTACTCCACACACACACACACCTGTGACCGCATGACATTAGTGTTACTCCACACACACACACCTGTGACCGCATGACATTAGTGTTACTCCACACACACACACACACCCCTGTGACCGCATTACATTAGCGTTACTCCACACACACACACACACACACACACACACACACACACACACACACACACACACACACACACACCTGTGACCGCATGACATTGTTACTCCACACACACACACCTGTGACCGCATGACATTAGTGTTACTCCACACACACACACCTGTGACCGCATGACATTAGTGTTACTCCACACACACACCTGTGACCGCATTACATTAGTGTTACTCCACACACACACACACACCTGTGACCGCATGACATTAGTGTTACTCCACACACACACACACACATACCTGTGACCGCATGACATTAGTGTTACTCCACACACACACACACACACACCTGTGACCGCATTACATTAGTGTTACTCCACACACACACACACCTGTGACCACATGACATTAGTTACTCCACACACACACACCTGTGACCGCATGACATTAGTGTTACTCCACACACACACACACGCACACCTGTGACCGCATGACATTAGTGTTACTCCACACACACACACACACCTGTGACCGCATGACATTAGTGTTACTCCACACACACACACACACACACCTGTGACCGCATTACATTAGTGTTACTCCACACACACACACCTGTGACCGCATGACATTAGTGTTACTCCACACACACACACACACACACACCTGTGACCGCATTACATTAGTGTTACTCCACACACACACACCTGTGACCGCATGACATTAGTGTTACTCCACACACACACACCTGTGACCGCATTACATTAGTGTTACTCCACACACACACACCTGTGACCGCATGACATTAGTGTTACTCCACACACACACACACACACCTGTGACCGCATGACATTAGTGTTACTCCACACACACACACACACACACACACACACACCTGTGACCGCATGACATTAGTGTTACTCCACACACACACCTGTGACCGCACTACATTAGTGTTACTCCACACACACACACACACACACACCTGTGACCGCATTACATTAGTGTTACTCCACACACACACACACACACACCTGTGACCGCATTACATTAGTGTTACTCCACACACACACACACACACACCTGTGACCGCATGACATTAGTGTTACTCCACACACACACACACCTGTGACCGCATGACATTAGTGTTACTCCACACACACACACACACACACACACACACCTGTGACCGCATTACATTAGTGTTACTCCACACACACACACACACACACACACACACACCTGTGACCGCATGACACTCACTCTCTCTCACACTCACTCACTCACTCTCTCACACTCACTCACTCTCACTCACTCTCTCACACTCTCTCACACTCACTCACTCTCACTCACTCACTCACTCACTCTCTCTCACACTCACACACACACCTGTGACTGCATGACATTAGTGTTACTCCACACACACACACACCTGTGACCGCATGACATTAGTGTTACTCCACTCACACACACACACACACACACACACACACACACCTGTGACCGCATGACATTAGTGTTACTCCACACACACCTGTGACCGCATGACATTAGTGTTACTCCACACACACACACACACACCTGTGACTGCATGACATTAGTGTTACTCCACACACACACACACACACACACACACACACACACACACACACACACACACACACCTGTGACCGCATTACATTAGTGTTACTCCACACACACACACACACACACACACACACACACACACACACACCTGTGACCGCATTACATTAGTGTTACTCCACACACACACACACACACACACACACCTGTGACCGCATGACATTAGTGTTACTCCACACACACACACACACACACCTGTGACCGCATTACATTAGTGTTACTCCACACACACACACCTGTGACCGCATTACATTAGTGTTACTCCACACACACACACCTGTGACCGCATTACATTAGTGTTACTCCACACACACACACACACACACACCTGTGACCGCATTACATTAGTGTTACTCCACACACACACACACACACACCTGTGACCGCATGACATTAGTGTTACTCCACACACACACGCCTGTGACCGCATTACATTAGTGTTACTCCACACACACACACACACACACACACACACCTGTGACCGCATTACATTAGTGTTACTCCACACACACACCTGTGACCGCATGACATTAGTGTTACTCCACACACACACACACACCTGTGACCGCATTACATTAGTGTTACTCCACACACACACCTGTGACCGCATGACATTAGTGTTACTCCACACACACACACACACACCCCTGTGACTGCATTACATTAGTGTTACTCCACACACACACACCTGTGACCGCATGACATTAGTGTTACTCCACACACACACACACACACCCCTGTGACTGCATTACATTAGTGTTACTCCACACACACACACCTGTGACCGCATGACATTGTTACTCCACACACACACACACACACACACACACCTGTGACCGCATGACATTAGTGTTACTCCACACACACACACCTGTGACCGCATGACATTAGTGTTACTCCACACACACACACACACACACCTGTGACCGCATTACATTAGTGTTACTCCACACACACACACACACACCTGTGACCGCATTACATTAGTGTTACTCCACACACACACACACACACACACACACCTGTGACCGCATGACATTAGTGTTACTCCACACACACACACACACCTGTGACCACATGACATTAGTGTTACTCCACACACACACACACACACACCTGTGACCGCATGACATTAGTGTTACTCCACACACACACACACACACACACACACACACACCTGTGACCGCATTACATTAGTGTTACTCCACACACACACACCTGTGACCGCATGACATTAGTGTTACTCCACACACACACGCCTGTGACCGCATTACATTAGTGTTACTCCACACACACACACACACACACACACCTGTGACCGCATGACATTAGTGTTACTCCACACACACACACAGGACCGCATTACATTAGTGTTACTCCACACACACACACCTGTGACCGCATGACATTAGTGTTACTCCACACACACACACCTGTGACCGCATTACATTAGTGTTACTCCACACACACACACCTGTGACCGCATGACATTAGTGTTACTCCACACACACACACACACCCCTGTGACCGCATTACATTAGTGTTACTCCACACACACACACACACACACACACACACACACACACACACACACACACACACACACACACACACACACCTGTGACCGCATGACATTGTTACTCCACACACACACACACCTGTGACCGCATGACATTAGTGTTACTCCACACACACACACCTGTGACCGCATGACATTAGTGTTACTCCACACACACACACACACCCCTGTGACCGCATTACATTAGTGTTACTCCACACACACACACACACACACACCTGTGACCGCATTACATTAGTGTTACTCCACACACACACACACACACACCTGTGACCGCATGACATTAGTGTTACTCCACACACACACGCCTGTGACCGCATTACATTAGTGTTACTCCACACACACACACACACACACACACACACACCTGTGACCGCATTACATTAGTGTTACTCCACACACACACCTGTGACCGCATGACATTAGTGTTACTCCACACACACACACACACCTGTGACCGCATTACATTGTGACGATCGTACGTATCGGTTTACAGGCGAAAAGACTAACCCTTGAACCCAAACGCAAGAGGCGCCTAAACTTATGCTACTCCTACATCCGCCATACATCAAATGTTACTCTTTTGGCATAAGTCGACTGTCGTAGGCCGTCTGCCGGAAACTAGTTATTTTAGTCAATAAAGTTTTAAATATGGATATTTTTCTTACACGAACTCATCGCTTCACTCCAGAAGGCCTTTATTAACTCGCCAGAGCCTGTGGAGCACTTTAATCATAGATAGATGCACTTTAATCATAGATAGATGCACTTTAATCATAGATAGATGCACTTTTATCATGGATAGATGCACTTAATCATGGATAGATGCACTTTAATCATGGATAAATGCACTTTTATGATGGATAAATGCACTTTATCATGGATAGATGCACTTTTATCATGGAAAGATGCACTTTTATCATGGATAGATGCACTTTTATCATGGAAAGATGCACTTTTATCATGGATAGATGCACTTTTATCATGGATAGATGCACTTAATCATGGATAGATGCACTTTATCATGGATAAATGCACTTTATCATGGATAGATGCACTTTTATCATGGAAAGATGCACTTTTATCATGGATAGATGCACTTTTATCATGGAAAGATGCACTTTTATCATGGATAGATGCACTTTTATCATGGAAAGATGCACTTTTATCATGGATAGATGCACTTTTATCATGGATAGATGCACTTTTATCATGGATAGATGCACTTTTATCATGGATAGATGCACTTTTATCATGGATAGATGCACTTTAATCATGGATAAATGCACTTTTATCATGGATAGATGCACTTTTATCATGGATAGATGCACTTTAATCATGGATAAATGCACTTTTATCATGGAAAGATGCACTTTTATCATGGATAGATGCACTTTTATCATGGATAGATGCACTTTAATCATAGATAGATGCACTTTTATCATGGATAGATGCACTTTAATCATAGATAGATGCACTTTTATCATGGATAGATGCACTTAATCATGGATAGATGCACTTTTATCATGGATAGATGCACTTTAATCATGGATAAATGCACTTTAATCATGGATAAATGCACTTTAATCATGGATAGATGCACTTTAATCATGGATAGATGCACTTTTATCATGGATAGATGCACTTTTATCATGGATAGATGCACTTTAATCATGGATAAATGCACTTTAATCATGGATAAATGCACTTTTATCATGGATAGATGCACTTTTATCATGGATAGATGCACTTTTATCATGGATAGATGCACTTTTATCATGGAAAGATGCACTTTTATCATGGATAGATGCACTTTTATCATGGAAAGATGCACTTTTATCATGGATAGATGCACTTTTATCATGGATAGATGCACTTTAATCATGGATAAATGCACTTTTATCATGGATAGATGCACTTTTATCATGGATAGATGCACTTTTATCATGGAAAGATGCACTTTTATCATGGATAGATGGACTTTTATCATGGATAGATGCACTTTAATCATGGATAGATGCACTTTAATCATGGATAAATGCACTTTTATGATGGATAAATGCACTTTTATCATGGATAGATGCACTTTTATCATGGATAGATGCACTTTAATCATGGATAGATGCACTTTAATCATGGATAGATGCACTTTAATCATGGATGGATGCGTTTTGATGGACTTCCAAAAAATATACCCATTCCCTCCCATTATGAAGCTTGGAAGAGCCAGGACATTTTTTAATATAACTCTGATTGTATTCGACTGAAATAAGAATGTCATACACACCTAGGATGGCTTGAGGGTGAGTAAATCATGGGCTAATTCTCATTTTTGAGTGAACTATCCCTTTAAGAGCATGTACAGCTCCAAAAACCAGCAACACACTCTTTAACTGTATTTCTGATTTATTCCCTCAGATGTTTATGACTCTCACCTGGAAGTTGTTCATGAGGCCGTAGTTGCATTTGCTGGTCTGGCAGATTGAGAAGTCGTAGCCCATATTACAAGCCGAAGAGAAGTTGCAACTCGAACCCACTGGAAGAGTGTTGTTGTGGCTCCCCGTCGCGTCTCGAACGACCGTGACGGCTGTCGAGAATCAGTGCAATCGCTGTGTTAGACGTCCAGACTGAGACTGGAGAGAGCAATTTCAAATGTGTGTTCAGGACTCACAAACAACCAGTGCGACGCCCAGGTAGGTGATTCCTGTGATGAAGATGGCCAGCAGCGTTCCTTTGGGAAGGGCAGCCTGAGGATCCTGGGAAATCAGAGGCAACCGTGTGTGAAAATTTGAATTTGAATTTATTGATAGGACAGCCCTTTGAGATGTAACAGGTCCCAATAAGACATACACACTACAATACAAAATACAGAAAAAAAAAATGTTGAACCAGCATCTGATTTAACGGATGCACGATACATCAGCCACCATATCGGTATCGGCCGATATATGTTCATTTTTAATGTTATCGGCCCGATATATTAAAGCCGATATACTGTAATTTCCTCCAGCTGAGACTCTTCAGATGTGCACTGTTCAACATGATGGCTTTGAAGTGCTTGAAATATGATTGAAATCACTTCAAAAATAAGAAAGTACATTAAAGTGCAACATGTGCAAGTCTGTCATATCGGCTACATAAAATTATAATGGAAACATTATAATTGTGTGTTTGGGACATAGCTTTTAATGGTGAGACTTTTGCTTTTGCAATCAGGCTCTCAAAAATTATATATAAAAATTAGAATTTAGATTTATCGGCCAATATATCGGTTATCGGCTCTTAAGTATAAATAGTTATCGGTATTGGCCAAATCATTTTCATATCAGTGCATCCCTGATTTCATATTATAAATGTACCAGACACTCGCTCTTACTTTCAGATCTCCGGAGATGTTGGCTCCAGCCAGGATCCCAGTGGCTGCTGGGAAAAAGATGGCAAAAACAGAGAAGAACGTTTCTCCATCCCGGAATTCCGGTAGAAAGTTTTCCTTTGCGATGGACTCTGTTTCAGAAAGAGTTAGACTGGTACTTTAGGCCTCAGATGTGACTGTTTATTCCTAAAATTTCATGCACAAATGGCATCGTTTCTTGCATGACGCTCCTCAGTCTCACCTTTATAGTTGAAGAAGCCTTTGGAACGCTTGTCTAGTGTGGAGGGAATCACTGTTCCCACAAATACGTTGCCAATGGCCAACAGCAGGATCACCAACAGAGCGACCTGAGCCTATAGAGAGAGAGGAGGTTCTTTAACTCCCATCAGGCCAACCAAAAACTCAATCCCAGCATGCATCTGGCTTACCTTTGCCTCCCACTCCATCCCGGCCACAGTGATGCCCATCAGCAGAACCACCGTTATACAACCGATGATCCTGATGTCATTCATTGGATCCACTATAAGGGCGTCATTTTCCTGTAAAGAGCAGATATTCGTGTCCATAAACATCCATATGGATTGGTGGTTTATCCTGCATCCAAACACAACCAGCTGGTGACCATGTGACATGAAACACTGTCAGTTTGGTGGGTTTGTACCTTGAGTATCTCCACCACAGTTTCAGCAAACCCAACGACATACATGGCCACGGCCACAGCGTTGGCGAACGCAAAGATCAGACCGATGGATCCTCCAAACTCAGGGCCCAAACTGCGGGAAATCAGGTAATACGCTCCGCCTAAAGCACACACACACACACACACACACTCATCAGCTCAAGACTGGACTCTGCTGTTTCTGTTAAAGTGTTGAAGCTTTACCTCCTCGCACCACACCGTTGGTACAGATCGCTGACATGGACAGACACGTGACACTGGTCACCACTATGCTCAGTAACACAACCACTATTCCCAGACCTGGAACACACACACATTTTGTCAGGTAACTTGAAATAATAACTTTTTATTCCTGATATGTGATAATTTAATAGGACTGCACTGCAAGAATTGATTTTCCTGTTTTCCAGAATAAATATCGAAACATTCTTAAATCAAAATACATGTACCGGAGAAGCAAAAATGCATCATAATTAAGAGAGTTTAAGCTCAAAACAAGAACAAATATCCAACAATGGGGTCAGAAAAATAAACTTATTTAAAAGGGACTCCGTTGGCAGATATTTGTTCTTGTGTTGAGCTCAAACTCACTTCATTTCAATGCATTTTTTCAGAAAACAAGACTTAATTTTGCTGATTTAAGAATGTTTCGATATTTGTATTGGAAAACAAGACCGAAACACTGAGAAAGAACATCATGAATAGCTCAGATGACACATTTCAGTGGATAACGACTTAAATTAATCTTAAATCTGTTTCTTGTGTGTTCCACAGTAATAAGAAAGCCATATGGGTTTGGAAAGACGTGATGGTGAGTAAATGACTGAATTATTACTCACATTTCCACAAACACACATACGTTTGTTTGACTATATCAGTGAGCTCATCTCATAAACTTAGATTGTATTTCCATCCGGTTCCTAAGATTTTCAATTTCCTAACCCGACGCGTGTTATCAGTGTGTGTGTGTGTGTGTGTGTGTGTGTGTGTTTGTTCAGCGCTATAATGGGATCACTGAGGACTAAAAGCGCTCATGGCCCGCAGTCTCTCACACCTCATAAAACACGTAACGGCGGCCTGTAATGTGTTTGGCCTGAAGCTGGAGGTGTCCGACTGGAACTGAACTTCTCAGAACCGGCAGAACTTTCACAGAAACTCAAAGCTCTTCTGCGCTGTTAGTCACGCACCATTAAACTCCAGCGGTGACCTTCACAAATACTGAGTAAGAAAAGCATTTTTTGCCGTGTGCAAACATTAGAACGTCACTTGTGAATGTTCTCTGAACGCTCTGAAACAGTAGCAACATTAAAAAACGTCTGAGGAAAGTCCAACTTAAATGTTTCAGAAGAAGGAACGATTTATAAATAATGTTTTTGTGCTAAATGCTTTTCTTACTTAGTATTTTTGTCTTGTTTCCAGTCCAAATATCAAAAAATTCTTACATCAAGAAGCATTTACTAGATGAGTAAAATGACATAAGAAATGATATCTTGTTTTCTGGGGAATAAAAGCAAAATAATAACAAGCAAAATGATCTGCCAATGGGGTGAGAAACATAATCTTAATTCAAATGGAAAACAAGATTATTTTTCTCACCCCAAGATTGTTTCTGCCACAGAATAATAATAAAAAAAGGTAATTCTGACTTTTTGTCTCACAATTGCATGTTTATATCTCGCAATTCTGACTTTATAACACGCAATTGTGAGAAATAAAGTCAGAGTTGTTCAAATTAATATTAAGAGTCGCAATTATCTTTTAAAATGTTTTATTCTGTGGCGTACATAATTTTGCTTGTTTTAAGCAAAAACTCACTTAATTTCGTATTCAAAGTAAATGCTTCTTGATTTAAAAATGACTGAAAACAAGACAAAAATACTAAGTAAGAAAAGCATTTTTTGCAGTGAAGACCAAATAACTTTGAACTAACGTTCCATTAGCGTTACTGGAAGAGCTCTGAGAATCTCCGGGATGTTCTTCACACTGAGGAGATCTTGATGACTTGTTGAGTGTGTTTTCTGTGCTGAATGTAAGTGTGTTCAGGGAAGGTTTCTAAACACATCTCACCTATTCCTGCTTGTCCGAACACCCAGGACAGCCGGATGAACAGCATGACACCCCAGATATTCAGCATGCATCTCACCTGCCGACACAACCGTACCAGCAAACACATGATCAGACGCAGACAGAACCGAAATTATTGAAATATCGCAAATGTATATATATCGTGATAAGCGCATCGCAACGCCTTGCAATAACTGTCATGAACAAAAGACTCACTCTCGGCTGAATAACTTTAGTAGCTTTGATAAGAATCAGGATATATTTAATTCATACAGTGAAAACTAAACAGTGTTTTATTTTTACATTTGATTATTGAGCTTCTGTTGTTTAATAACCCTAATGTAGGATAACCTGAACCCACTGATGTTACAATAACACTTCTTATATACAGTAAAACACTGATGTTCACTGTCAGAAGTTTAGGGATGTTTTCTCGTCACAAAAATAATGTGAAACACGCATGTAGGTTATATAATAAAAGATCATTTAAGTTTATTTTACACGCTTTAAGCATTATCGTTTCGAATATCACATTATTTAATTATATGGGGGAGAGCAGGGGCGAAAGTACCATTTTTCATAAAAACATAATTTGAAAAGATGATGTTTTAGACAGAGATATATTTTTGCTGTGGTCAGTCACCCAAAGGTGTATCAATAGCAGGTGGTATTTTGTAAAAATGTAAAAGGACTTCAGTATAATTTCACTTTGAACTTAAGACTGCTCATGTTTCTTTCGACCCCGTCAGGTGGGACCAAAGTAACACAACAATATACAAGCTAGATTTTTTGTGTTACTCTTGTTTTTTGGGGTTTTTTTATTAGCCTAAATATACCTGAGTATATGACCTTGTTAACATGTAACTGCAAACATATTTTGGCCTTTATATAAGCAAAAAATTGTTAATTTACATTTTCATTTTAAATTTCAGTTTCATCAATGTTTCAAATAACCCAACAGTACAAACTTGAATTGTTTAGAAATTTTTTTTTTATTGGCAATGTCAATCTATTTTATAAAATGTGTTTTCAACATGAACAATATGAAAATTAAATTAAATTACCATAATATAAATTCTCAACATAATGTAACAATAGGCATGTTTCCATCAAGCTGTTTTTATGCATACATTTAAAATCTGCATAAAAACATCAGGATGGAAACCCTGCAAATCCAGAGGTGGAGAAGCTATAAGGTATGGCTAAACCTAAATGTGACTCGGGTAAATGGAAACAGATTGAGTGTAAAAAAATGGTGACACAGAAATCAGCTGATTTAAATGTGAACGCCCTCTCATAAACATCTGGCTGAATCAGATCTATCTGTCTGACTGACCCTCACTCTTGCCATATTCTGTCGGTATAATATGACATAAACATGTTTTAATAAATGCTGCAACACAGAGAAAGTCACCACATTAGCAGCGCGACAAAAGAAACACTTGTTTTCACTATAGCGGGACAAAAGAAACACTTGTTTTCACTATAGCGGGACAGAAGTAACAAGTGTTACTTTCGTCCCGACAGGAACTCCGGACATTTAAACCCGATTTATTTTTATACTGAAAAACTCTGACAAGGCAAACTTCAGGATGTGTTACAGCACTTAATAGCCTGTAGATTGATCATTACTGTGTGACATGAAACGAAAAACACAACTTGTAATTAGAAAAAAAGTACCGCTTCAGTAATTTACTTATCGCACTCGAACGCTTACCGGACCTAACCGCGGGAAACGATGACGAAATCACGTGATATTTGGCAGCTCCGTCAAGGGTTGCGCACTAAACGTGCTGTCATAGGTTGAAATGCTAATATAGTCAGGGCTCTGAGAAACCGCTTTGTTCCTTTCGCCCCGGTTCTCCCCCTAATGAATCGCACAGTTCTTCAGTTTCGTGCAGCGCCGGCCGCTCCTCGACTCACCAGAACTCCTTTGATCCAGCCAAACTTCACCACTCCTCCGCTGTCTTTCTCCTCCAGCGGGACGACGGACTCCACGTCTCCCAGCGTCGACCCGTCCGCTTCTTCTCCGTCCTCCACCGGACTGGGAAGATTAAGGCCTCCATTCTGAGATAATACGACAAGCAGGGAGTTAAAATCACACACTTTTGGGTAGTAAACCTAACCTGAGCATTTGACACACTCTTTTATAGTCAAACCAACATGTATTCAGACTTCTTCAACATTTCTCAGATTATCACAGTTTATTCACTATAGTTTAGAGAATGGTAATAAAATATGAGCAGAACTCAGTGGATATTTGACTGGTTTTGTCCGTCCTTCTGTTAGACTGTCTCACACATGAATTATGTTGAATATCTGTCAGCTGTTAAATTTAACTACACAATTAGATAATACCAGTTTAGCTCAACCAATCACCAAGCAATGCTTCATTGTGTTCAGTCTGTGTGTAAAAAGAGCATTAGCAATTAAAGAAAACACACTTCAGCAGAACATGATCAGCTCAAAGTGTCCGAATAATATTGTATAAATGTCACTGGTAGTCACTGTATGAAGAATTATTGGGTATAATATGTCACAGTTTACTTTATTTTGCTCTCCTCACTCACATAAATGAACTATAGTGTCCTGATCACACTAGTGAAACAATATCAAAAATTATATTAGTTTTTACTTGTAATATTTGCACTTTAATACTTCAAAAATTCAGTATTTTTCTGACTCCAGTGGCAGATGTTCTTGTTTTAAGCACAAACTCACTTCATTTTGATCATAAAAGAAGACTCAATATCTTCAGTAATTTCGCTTCTCCAGTAAATGCATCTTGATTGAAGAATGTTTCTATATTTGCATAATTTGGAGGCTCTGTGTCTCGAGGGAGTGATTTACAGCGACTCAGAAGAGAAACGCTCTAGATGCTCATAGAAACTCAGTCGAAGAGTGACTTTGCTGTGTTCGTTTTCCTCGTTTGCTTCTTGCATTAGAAAGTTTGAGCAAGTGAATTGGAAACATTCTGCAGATAAGTTTCTCTGGCGTCAGGACTCGGGCTTTCTGGATCAGCGTAAACTTTTTAGCCCTTGTTTGCATTAATTAGCCCGTTTATGGCCAGCGGATCAATGCATCAGCCACTGGAGATCGTTACTCATAAACCAAGTGCTTTTCTCTCAGGCTTTCTCATTAGGTGGGTTATTGATCCGCGTCTGCGACACACACTCCACACACCGCTGGGGTCCAAACCCTGAGTCATGAATCATGTTATTAAAATATCATCCGTGAACATTTTTTCATAATTTTTTGCTTCGTATTGCAATTGATTTATATTGATAATATAACCCATTTTCACATGTTTTGTAAAGGTTCTCTCAAAGTTATGAACAAACTTTCTTCCAGTAACGTTAATATAACGTTCGTTCAGAGTTATTTGGTCTTTAATAATGTTTTCAAAATGTCAGCACAAAACATTATTTATGCAAAGTCTTTTTCTGAAACGGTTTAGTTGGATGTTCCTCTAACATTTATTTTACATTTTAAAAGTAAAGTTTCCCATAATGTTTGCAAAATGATCAAATGGAATGTTCCTTTAACATTTGCATAACCTAGAAATACATTTTTTAAAACATTCTAAAAAAAACCTTAATGGGAACGTTCGCAAAATGTTCATAAACACTGCAAAAAAATGCTTCTCTTATTTAGTATTTTTGTCTTGATTTCAGTCCAAATATCCTAAAATTCTTAAATCAAGAAGCATTTACTAGAGAAATTATGACATAAGAAATTATTACTTGTTTTCTGGGTAGAAAAAAACAAGCAAAATGATCTGCCAATGGAAAATAAGAAAAATAATCTTAATTCAAATGGAAAATAAGAAAATTAATCTTAATTCAAATGGAAAACCAGATTAAATAGACAATATAGAAAGATAATCTTGTTTTCCATTTGAATTAAGATAATTTTTCTTATTTTCCATTTGAATTAAGATTAATTTTCTTATTTTCCTTTTGAATTAACATTAATTTTCTTATTTTCCATTTGAATTAAGATAATTTTTCTTATTTTCCATTGGCAGATCATTTTGCTTGATTTTTCCCCCAGAAAACTAGAAATAATTTCTTATGTCATTTTACTTCTCAAGTAAATGTTTCTTGATATAAGAATTTATAGATATTTGGACTGGAAACAAGACAAAAACACTAAGTAAGAAAAGCATTTTTTTGCAGATAATGTGTGAAAATAAAGGTTTCAAAAAGGGGATTCATCATAAAAGAAGCATTTTTTCTTAGTTTGAAGATAAATGTTAAAGGTTATGTTCTGGAGTGTGTGTAGTGTGTGTTGCGTTCTCCTGGGTGAACGTGATTTCACCAAGTACCACATGTTCCTGGATCAACTTTCCAATCAACCAATCAGATTTGAGGGACAAGTTTACAGTTTATGTCAAGTTTAGGCTTAGACCCAGGGTGAGATGGTTCAACATCAGGGTTATTCACCGATCATTTCCTCTGATTTTAGGGAAAAGTTTTGGGTGGGGTTAGGTTTAGGGGTAAGGACTACATTTTGGGACAGGAATGTTATTCCAGGATCAACAAAATATGTTGATCCAGGAACATGTCTTACTTGGCAAAATCACGGTGACCCACCTTCTGGAAGACCTGTGGGGTGTGTGTGTGTAGTGTGTGTGGGGTGTGTGTTGCGTTCACCTTCTGGAAGACCTGTGGAGTGTGTGTGTGTAGTGTGTGTGGGGTGTGTGTTGCGTTCACCTTCTGGAAGACCTGGTGCAGCTCCCTCAGGGACGGCCGGGACACTCGGGTCCCGCTGATGCTCGCGGCGTTCCGGTAGAAGTCTGCGTTCGGCACCCGGTCCAGAGTGTCGTGTCCAAACGCGCTGGCGACTGATGCTCGAACCGCTCGCCGCTCGCCGTTCCCGAAGCCGTTGCTGCAGAACGACGTCTCCTCGTACTGAGGAGGATCATCTTTAGATCTCGCAAACCCAGGATTCTCCATCAAGCCACACAGAACGCTGCGTTTATGTGTGTGTGTGTGTGTGCAACTCGTTATATAGTTCACAGGTTGATCCTGATTGGTTGGGAAAGTGTTCTCGATCAGGCGAAGCGCTTAAAAATTAACATGGATATTATTAGAGACGGCTTTATGATTTATGAGTGTTTTAATGTTTATGATGTCGACGTGTGTGTGTGTGTGGAGGTGTGATGGCTGGTCATGTGAAGTGTGTGTGTGTGTTAATGAGGTTAATGTAAAGCCAGTAACTCGCTCTGGGCGCTTCTGACACATTACACCAATACTTCCTTATTGCCCGTAACTCATGGGTTGTGTAATGTTGTGTAATGTTGTGACTGTCTGGTTTGACTTTGGAAAGGTTTCGCCCCTGTGGGATTAATAGGAGAGTTCACTGAGTGACCTCTGATTGGCTGAAGGTGATGTGGGCGTGGTCGTTTGGCCTCTGACCCTGAGCTGTGGATTTTAGGCCGTTCATGTGTTAGACTCCATCAATCAAGTGTTTTGCTTTTTCTGTCCTTTTTCTGTGTGTGTGTGTGTGTGTGTGTGTGTGTGTGTGTGTGTGTGTGTGTGTGTGTGTGTGTGTGTGTGTGTGTGAGAGAGTGAGTGTGTGTGTGTGTGAGAGAGTGAGTGTGTGTGTGTGTGTGAGCGTGTTTGCACAGCCAAAGGATTCGCTTTTATTGTTAACTGTCTACTATTAACTGTCTGGAAGTAGTTTGCCATCAGTATGATTATAAACAGCCATCGCCATTATGCATTTACGGCCCATTTTATATGATGCATTTCTGAGTGTAACAAGAAAAAAATAGTTAGTGTGTGTTTCAGATCTGAATGTGAGTTTGCAGTGAATTTTTCCTCCTGAAACTCCACCAACACACACACACACACACACACTTCTAAGGAGAAACGACAAGAGTGTCTCCATGCATTTATCCCAGAGGTGATGGAGGGCCCTGTTGTTTTCGTTATGCATGAAATTCGACTCCACCCAACAGGAAGTCGGCCATCTTGGATGGAATGTG
>NC_139972.1:0-42500 GCF_963993115.1 Abramis brama
CCCTCCTCCTTCCCCAGCTCCACCTGTGGAGATCTGCACTGGTAACTCATGAGCGCTTCAGAAACCCTCCTCCTTCCCCAGCTCCACCTGTGGAGATCTGCACTGGTAACTCATGAGCGCTTCAGAAACCCTCCTCCTTCCCCAGCTCCACCTGTGGAGATCTGCACTGGTAACTCATGAGCGCTTCAGAAACCCTCCTCCTTCCCCAGCTCCACCTGTGGAGATCTGCACTGGTAACTCATGAGCGCTTCAGAAACCCTCCTCCTTCCCCAGCTCCACCTGTGGAGATCTGCACTGGTAACTCATGAGCGCTTCAGAAACCCTCCTCCTTCCCCAGCTCCACCTGTGGAGATCTGCACTGGTAACTCATGTGTCGTGTGTATCGGCAGCAGCAGCAGATCTATTCCATCAGACCAAACATATCAACATTGTCATAAACATTACCATGCCAATCACTCCGAGAGTTGTCATGACAGAACTACTGTTATAAAATTAAATTAAAAATGTTATAAAAATAAAAAATAGTTATAAAATAAAATATCTTTAAAATACAACTATAAAACACAAATCAACTTTTAAAAATACAACAAAAAAATTAAATAAAAAAATATTTGAAAATAGCTTATAAAATATAAAACAGCTTATTTAAAGTAAAAGCATAAAGCTAGCACAGCAGAAGTGTGTGTGTGTGTGTGTGTGTGTGTGTGTGTCTGTCATCTGAGACTGGGATCATGTTAAATATCTGCTGTGTTCATGGAAGTGTTTGAGGTCAGTGAACAGTGAGTCCTCAGTGATTTCCCATGATTCTCTCCAAGCAATAAAGAGCTTTAAATAACCAGCAGCTCAAACACAGACATTAGAACGAGTGTGAGGATGCGCTTACTGACCCGGTTATTGATTACTACTGATTATTTCACACACTTACAGTTCTTCTACAGGAGAGAACGAGCCTGTCGCCATAGAGACGAGCGTCAGAATGAGTTTGTGTCGCACTCGTTTATCACAGACATTTATCGCTCAGAAGAGCCGCAGATCTGACGCATTATTCCCGTTTATCTGACGCTGTGCTGCTCTGTGCTGCTGCCGCGGGCTCGGATTATACGTGTGTGTGTGTGTGTGTGTGTGTGTGTGTGTGAATCTAGGCCAGCGGTAATGAGTTTTCCAGCCTGTGTGTCCACATGGCCGCTAGTGTCGTTCTGGTTAAAGTTTGATCTTTGTGACCAGAGACAAATATTAACACACGCACACACACACACACACACACACACACACACACACACACACACACACACACACACACGCACACACACACTGCTTTAGGGCATCTGGTTGTTCCGTTCAATATCATTCACAAGTAGGTGAATATGATCTGCAGTGGGATATCAAAGATAACACACACTCTCACACACAAACTCACACTCTCTCACACACACACACAAACACACACACACTCTCACACACAAACTGTGATATATGGATTATCATATCAGTGGATATCGGCACTGAAGTTTCCAGTCCAAAGTCTATAATCTCATGTGTTTGTTCCTCATGGTTTCCACAGTATGTTGTGATGTTGTGATGTATGATTGACATGTATGACTGTAGATGATGATATCAGACACTCAAACATCAGCATTATTCATACGGTCACAGTGTTTTTGAGCCGATCTGATGATTCTTTCAGATTTAAGCTCCGTTTCACACATTTCTCCATTTAAACCAGCAAAACGACACGCAAACAAGTCTCTGTCGGGTTTAATGTCCTGATCTGATCATGTGACTTCATTCACTCATCCGCCGGTAACTAACTTCACATGAGTGTATTATAGCTGTATATCACTGCCATATGGACGATAGTTTGATCTCTGGCTGATTACAGAACCCTTCCTGAAGCAGTGTGTGTGAAGTGCTGTATAAACACACTCGAACTGCTGCAGATTAGAGATTCACACAGTCACCCTTCATTTGACAATCGTTCTCTCACACACACTATTGATACAGATACATATTACAGTAAGCTTCACCTGCGCTGTTCTTGACACACACCTGAGCTTCTGGCCAACACACACACACACACACACACACACACACACGTCTCAGAAACACGGCATCTCACTCACGGTGTGTGTGTGTGTGTGTGTGTGTGTGTGTGTGTGTGTGTGTGTGTGTGTGTTGGCCAGAAGCTCAGGTGTGTGTATACCATACAGAGTGATAGTCGTTTTCTCTCTGTCTGTTCAGTTTTAGATCATGACGATCAGCATTTATATTTACATTACATTTAGTCATTTAGCAGTGAATGGTAGGAGAGACACAGGTCTGTAATTCTCTACAAGTGATGTGTTTAGTGTTGGTTTTTTAAGCAGTGGAGTAACCCTGGAATGCTGTAGGGATTTCTGCTGAAATGCGACTGACTGCAAAACCAGTGAAACTGAAGCGTAAGCAGAAGAACTGAGTCGACGAGCAGCTGTGAAACATCCACTGGTTAAACGCCACATTCACACACGGTTATTCGCCCGTTTAACTATTCAAGGCTAATAGAACATGAACCGAAAGCCTGAGGATCTCCAGATCATCTGAGGGAGTTTATTCTCATCAGAACAGCAGCTCATACGTCAGAGCGACTGAAGAGTGGCTTCCTTCTCTCTCTCCGTGTCCTGACTCATTCAGAAACACACCGGTTATGTAAGAGGAACGGTTACACACACAGGGTTTGATGTCTGACAGATGCGAAGGCCATCAGAGGCCGTTCAGCAACAGCACCAGCCTCAGAGACACTCACCGTATTTACACATTAGTATCACACACTCGGAAATCAGGTTTGCCTCTCGTTTAATTACAATGAGCTGAAGCAACACACTTTTTAAAGAGCACATGTTCTGCTTTTCTCATGTTCATCTGTGTTTAGTGTGTAGTGTTGCTGTGTGATCATGAAGAAGCTCCAGCTCTTCTCTATATCAGAGTCAGTGTTCCTGATCTCCTGAAACGCCTCCATTGTAGTCTTGAGTTTCTTCCGGGAATGAACACGTCACAGTATTCCTCATTATAATAATTCATAAGCAGAATAAAGGGGCGGGGCCTGGTTGAGTTAGTTTAAAAACATGGATGTAGTGTCCGTGACGTCACCCGTTGTTTCTGAAGAGCGTTTTTAAAGCCCAAAGTGGGCGGAGCCGGCCGTCGCCATCTTGGCCACGTGTCACTCCCGGATAACCGAAAATGGACAGCGAGGCGGATTAGCTGAGGTGACGTGATGCTAACGCTAGCAGACAAACGGCTAGTAATGACAGCAGCGGCAATCCACTCAGTCACTCAAGTGGCAACGCCCTTAATTATCCACAACAATATCATTTAAACGTCTGAACGTCATTTCCCAAACACAATCGAAGCACTCGACCAATCACAACACACTGCTCCAGCCGACCAATCAGAGCACAGTGTGCCTTTCAGAAGGAGGGGCTTCATAGAGACAGGAAGTAAACAGAGCGTTACTGACAGACTGGGAAGAGAGGAGCCGCAACAATGGAGAATATGAGGAAAATAATCAACATTCAAGCAGGAAAACCTGTTCTAGTAGAGTCTGAAACAACATCAGGACTTAGAGAAAGGTATAATATGGCTTCTTTAAAATATTTCAAACTGAAGTTTGCTTAATCCATTTGTGTTGGGACTACATGGATCATTTCTGTAACCAACTGGGCCGTGAAGCTGCACTTCCTAGCATTCAGAGATTAAGTGTTATTTTGTGTTTTTCAGTAAAAGGAAACCCATGTAAGAGTTTAATGTTCAGTTACTGTATGTTGGACATTTAGTAGAGCTTCTGTAATTAAGAGTGTTTAAGCTTTGAAATGATACCTAATTTATGATGATTACTAAAATATGTGAAAGGGAAAAATGCCATAAAACAGACTATTTTACTGTGTTCCTTCACAAACCAAAGGTGCTTCATCTCATCTGAGTGTTTGTGACGTGATGTACACACAAATATCAGATGCTTCATATCAAATCAGTGTGAATCAGTGTAAAAACTCTTCAGTTCAAGAGTCAAACGAATCATGTAAACTCCTAAAGTCCTGCAGATGCGAGCTGTGGATATCTAGACGTGTTGTGGAGAGCTGTGTTTAGTGTGGGTTGGTGTGTGTGTGAGTGTTAGTGTGTGTGAGTGTTAACCCTAACCCTAACGCGAGCTGTGTTTCTCCTGCTGGAGATCTAATGCGCTTCAGGATACAGGAAAACACTTATTTTATCACACTTTATCTCTTTACACACACCAAACTTTTGAGTTTTATTCATATCTATAATCTCAAGGTTTGTTCATATATCATTCGCCTGGTTTATACAACACTTTACGGTCTGTTGAGTATTTATCTGATTTCTGATTTATAAATCCAAAATCCCATCTGTAAAAAACTTTCTACAAAATATCTCAACAAAATCAAACAAGAATTATGAATCTGGCTTTATCCAATGTACAGATTTATGTCCAGGAAATGTATGCAAAGCAGCGGATATTTAATTAGACAATGCCTCATTTGCATATTTAAAAAACAAAAACAATAATGGATGATGATGTATATAATTTACATTTTTACCAGATTAACCTGTAATTTCTTGCCTTAAAAAAAGCTCACACAGACTGAAGCCATGAATGCACAGATTTTATGATAAACAAACATAATCGACACAAACAAGATTTCAACATCATGCACTGATCTGAATGTGTTTTGATGCCCTAGCAACCACCCAAAACATTGTAGCAACCGCATAGCAACGTTACTGAAACCAGAGCGAGTTTGACAGACTCAGAATGAGGAGATCGTAATCTGTGTGATAAAACATCTCTAATATCTGCAGCAATGATTTCATCAAAAGCTCTGTCTGAGATATTATCCACACAGACACGCCCACCAGCTGTCAATCACACATCCGGCCAATCAGGAGGCTCTGATTCTGATGGACAGATCTGACCCCGAGCAGAGTAAATTAAAGAAGCCCAGATTACAGATAATCTGAGTCCAGATCAACTGAACAAGGAAACAGACTCTCTCTCTCTCTCTCTCTCTCTATATATATATATATATATATATATATATATACATACAGTGGGGAGAACAAGTATTTGATACACTGCCGATTTTGCAGGTTTTCCCACTTACAAAGCATGCAGAGGTCTGTAATTTTTATCATAGGTACTCTTCAACTGTGAGAGACGGAATCTAAAACAAAAATCCAGAAAATCACATTGTATGATTTTTAAATAATTAATTTGCATTTTATTGCATGACATAAGTATTTGATCACCTACCAACCAGTAAGAACTCCGGCTCTCACAGACCTGTTAGTTTTTCTTTAAGAAGCCCTCCTGTTCTCCACTCATTACCTGTATTAACTGCACCTGTTTGAACTCGTTACCTGTATAAAAGACACCTGTCCACACACTCAATCAAACAGACTCCAACCTCTCCACAATGGCCAAGACCAGAGAGCTGTGTAAGGACATCAGGGATAAAACTGTAGACCTGCACAAGGCTGGGATGGGCTACAGGACAATAGGCAAGCAGCTTGGTGAGAAGGCAACAACTGTTGGCGCAATTATTAGAAAATGGAAGAAGTTCAAGATGACCGTCAATCTCCCTCGGTCTGGGGCACCTCGTAGGGCATCAATGATCATGAGGAAGGGGAGGGATCAGCCCAGAACTACACGGCAGGACCTGGTCAATGACCTGAAGAGAGCTGGGACCACAGTCTCAAAGAAACCCATTAGTAACACACTACGCCGTCATGGATTAAAATCCTGCAGCGCACGCAAGAAGCATCTCAAGGTCCTGGAGTGGCCTAGCCAGTCTCCAGACCTGAACCCAATAGAAACTCTTTGGAGGAGCTGAAAGTCCGTATTGCCCAGCGACAGCCCCGACACCTGAAGGATCTGGAGAAGGTCTGTATGGAGGAGTGGGCCAGAACCCCTGCAGTGTGTGCAAACCTGGTCAAGAGCTACAGGAGACGGATGATCTCTGTAATTGCAAACAAAGGTTTCTGTACCAAATATTAAGTTCTGCTTTTCTGATGTATCAAATACTTATGTCATGCAATAAAATGCAAATTAATCACTTCAATGTGTCATACAAATCATACAATGTGATTTTCTGGATTTTTGTTTTAGATTCCGTCACTCACAGTTGAAGAGTACCTATGATAAAATTACAGACTTCTACATGCTTTGTAAGTGGGAAAACCTGCAAAATCGGCAGTGTATCAAATACTTGTTCTCCCCACTGTATCTCTCTCTCTCTCTCTCACACACACACACACACACACACACACTCTCTCTCTCTCTCTCTCTCTCACACACACACTCTCTCTCTCTCTCTCTCTCTCTCTCTCACACACACACTCTCTCTCTCTCTCTCTCTCTCTCTCTCTCAGCTGCTGCAGATCTACTGAAATAACTCTGTGAAATTAAAGTGCCACTGATCGCTGTGATCTCATCAGCCTCCACCGCAGCGTGTGTGTGTGTCTTTATAATTAAAACATCTCGTTCAGCTCGTGCCACCATCATAAAACTGTTAATCAAAGGTTACAAACATGGCTGTATTTTAGGTCATGGAAAACAACACAGTCTCTCTGTGGTCTCTCATCCGCTGAACGCCACCAGTCACGCGATTAATCTGATTATCAGGAGCGATTGGGCCAGTAAGAGCTCGTTCATCTGCTCCTTAATCGATTTCACCCGCACTGAGAACCGTTTAGCGTTCCTCTCACACCATCACGGCCTCGTCTGACGTGTGCCGGTTAGCGGAGCGTGACGACGGAAATCCTCCATCAGTGACACGAACACCATCAGGACGTGTGCACTAACAGGTTATGATAACTGTGTAACGGCTGTGACGCTGTCGAGCCCAGAGTGTGTGTGTGTGTGTCGGGTGAATCTGCATTGTGCTGAAATCCTCTTTGCTGTAGTCGGTCACGGCTGACAGGATAATGGCAGAGGTTTATAATCCTGTTAACCCTGTGAAAGCTTCACGCGCCGAACATCCGGCTCAAACCACTCATTACCGTCACCGGCACTCATGAGGAGATCGAGAGCCGCTCAAGGCCTCGTCTGTCTGTGATGGAGCACAATAAACACTGTAAACATGTGGAAGATGCTTTATCACACATCTGACAGAACTTTATCACACATCTGACAGAACTTTATCACACATCTGACAGAACTTTATCACACATCTGACAGAACGATTCTCAGAGTTATGAACAAACGTTCCTCAAGTAAAATCAGCAGAACGATCGTCTAGAGTTAGTTCTGGTAGAGCTGCCCGATTAATCGTTAAAAGATCCTAAACGACGGCGATTCGTCTCTACTAAACCTCTGCCGAGTCGATCACAGGAACATTCAGATCTGTGTTCTGACCCAGAGAGCCGCTGTCATGAATCGGTGTGAAACAGCTTCAGTCTTTTAAACACACAGTATCATTACAATAGTCTTACAATCATTCAGATCATCACAGAAATACTGGATAAAAGTTTATAGTTCAGATATAAACACTGATGTCGACAGGAGCAAAATAGAGCAAATCACCTTTTGAAAGAAACTTGATGCTTTAAATTAAGATTGTATCAATTACACCATTACACCAGTAGGTGGCGACTGTTAAAAAAAATGTCATTGAATTATTCATTCAAGAGATTTGTTCAAAAACACTGATTCATCCAGTAATGAAACAAGTGAAGTCTTTATGAGTGAGTCGTTGAATTATTCACTCAAACCAATTTTTTAAATAAATGAAATAATATATTTATTGTTTATAATTGAAACAATATATATATTTTTTTTTTTTAATAGACTGCACCAGTTAACATTGTGTCAGAACTTGTAGTAAATAACATGTTATTTTGTTTATTTGGCATCGTGATCTCTATTTTAAGCATGATTCTCAATGTATCCAGAATCATGCGGCTCTAATATCTGGTGTTTAATAATGTTCTCTAACGTTAGCACAACAACTTTATTAATACATTGTTCATGGAGTGTTTCTTCTGAAATGTTTCAGTTGGATGTTCGTCTAACGTTTTTTTTAAATGTTGCTGCTTGTTTCAGAACTCTCAAAAGTGACGTTCCCATAATGTGTGAAGAATGACACAGTGGAGTGTTCCCTTAACGTTCACATAACCAAGAGAAAAAAAAAGATTTAAAACATTTAAACTGGATGTTTTGAACACTCAGAGAATTTAATTTTCATAATTTAATGGGAGCGTTAGCAAGAAGATGTTTTGTTGGCTGGGTTTACACTGGATCAGCTCCTCACACGCACACACCTTTACACCTTTACACACACACAAACATTCACACACACACACACACACGCACACACACACACACACTCTTATAAGATGTTTTGTTGGCTGGGTTTACACTGGATCAGCTCCTGCCATCGCACTCATGACAGCACACACACACACACACACACAAACTCATGACACGCTGGAACATGAGCGTTGACTGTAGCCGCGAGCACACACTCGGCACCTTCTATGTTCTTTTAACTCAAGCTGCATTGATTTGCTGGAAGGAAAATGCATTTGGATTAATGTATTCCCTTTAGAGCAAAGATTTTCTTGTCTTGCAAACTCTAATGAAAGAATGAGAGCTTCTGTGGTGGAGCTCAATGTACTCAGCAGAAATGCAGAATATATTAACTACACACACACTCACACACACACACACACACTCTCATAGCATGGTGGGAGAAAACGTTCAGCTGTGTGTTGATCTGTCATGAGCCGGTCACAGAACGCACTGAAACTCCCATCAGCCTCACCTCAGATCTGACACACACACACACAGACACACACACACACACACACACACACACACACACACACTCTCTCTCACACACACACACACACACCTCAGATCTGACACACACACTCACTCACACACACACACACACAGACACACTCTCTCTCACACACACACACACACCTCAGATCTGACACACACACTCACTCACACACACAGACACACTCTCTCACACACACACACACACACACACACGCACACACTCTCTCACACACACACACCTCAGATCTGACACACACACACACACACACACACACTCACTCACACACACACACACATACACACACACATACACACACACACACACACACACACACCTGATGGGAAACTCATCAGCCTCACCTCAGATCTGACACACACACACACACACACACACAATCTCTCTCTCTCTCTCTCACACACACACACACACCTCAGATCTGACACACACACACACACACACACACACACTCTCTCTCTCTTTCTCTCTCACACACACACACCTCAGATCTGACACACACACACACACACACACACACACACACACTCTCTCTCTCTCTCTCTCTCACACACACACACTCTCTCTCTCACACACACACACACACACACACACACCTCAGATCTGCTCTGCTCTGTGTTGGGACAGACCTGAGAATGAAGCGTGTCGAATGCGAATGAAGAATAAGCTCCTGTATCGCAGCAAACGTCTACCTGTAACATTCACATGTGATTTACACACACACACACACACACACACCTGACCAATCAGAGGCCACCGCTGCGTTGGTCCAGTCACTCATCACACATGTGCTTTCAATAATCACAGTATTATGATCGTTGACACAAAAATACTGTCAATATTTCTAGAATCTTTTTCCGAATTCTTTATTTTTTTAGAACGTGTATTCGCTTATTTCCCATCAGCTATAATTACTGTGAACACTCAGGCTGATCCTCACACTAACGGCACTAACACACACTCACTCTCTGACAGCAGGTGTCGAATTTACACTATATTGCCAATAGTTTTGGGACGTCTGCCTTTAGCACATGACCTTTAATGACATCCCATTCCTGATCCGCAGTGTTTAATATGGAGTTGCTCCAGCCTTTGCTGCTATAACAGCTTCAGCTCTTCTGGGAAGGCTTTCCTCAAGGTTTAGGAGTGTGTTTATGGGAATGTTTGATCATTCTTCTAGAAGCGCATTAGTGAGGTCCGGCTCTGATGTTGGACGAGAAGCTCTCAGTCTCGCTCTAGTTCATCCCAAAGCTGTTCTCTGGGGTTCAGGACTCTGTGCAGGAGTCCAGTTCCTCCACACCAAACTCCTCATCCATGTGTTTATGGTCCTGCTCTGAGCACTGGAGCGCAGTCATGCTGGAACAGGAGCATCCCCAAACTCTTCCCACAAAGTTGGAGCATGAAACTGTCCAAAATATCTTGGTTTGCTGAAGCATTAAGAGTTCCTTTCCCTGGAACTACGAGGACAAGCCCTGAAGAACAACCCCACACCATCACCCCCCCTAAACAACCCCACACCATCTCCCCCCTCCCCCAAACAACCCCACACCATCACCCCCTCCCCCCCCTCCCCCAAACAACCCCACACCATTTTTATTTTTATTTAACCTTTATTCAACCAGGAAAGTCCCATTGAGGTTAAAAACCTCTTTTTCAAGGGAGTCCTGGCCAAGAGGCAGCAAAAAACACAGTCAATTACATTTATAAAAGTTATACAATACAAATAATTAAAAACATTTACAATTTAAACAGGTCATTTCAGGTTCTCTCAATCTGGACTTAAAAGCATTTAAGGAAATAAGTTCAGATAATTTCAAGTCTTTTTGCAAAAAGTTCCATGCAGAAGGAGCGGAGTAGACAAAAGCCCTTTTTCCCAGTTCTGTACGGGCAAATGGAACAAAGAGCAGCAAGTGATCATTTGATCGCAATGAATAAGAACCAACACTTCTCCATGTGATTAAACTACAGATGTAGGATGGCAACAGACCAAGCATGGCCTTATAGATAAAAATATGCCAGTGCCCTGATCTCCTGTTGGACAACGATGGCCATCCCACTCTGGAATATAATTCACAATGATGGGTCAAGTTTTTACAATTCGCAATAAATCTCAGAGACGCATGATAAACAGTGTCAATCTTATGCAGACATTGTGCTGAAGCGGTCCTATACACCAGGTCTCCATAATCTAAGACAGATAAAAATGTTGCAGTGACTAGCTGCTTTTTTGCTTTAAAAGAAAAACAAAATTTATTTCGAAAGAAAAAGGACAGTTTAAGTTTGAGTTTCTTCACGAGGTTGTCTATATGAGGCTTAAAAGTGAGAGCATCATCAAGCCAGATACCAAGGTACTTATAAGAATGAACCACCTCTATGACACTTCCAGTCAGAGTGAACACAGGAGGAGGAGCTTGAGAAACCTTCTTAGTATTACTAAACAGCATCAGTTTGGTCTTATCAGCATTGAGAACCAGCTTAAGCTGCATAAGCGTGCGTTGAACCACATCAAAAGCTTTCTGCAAAGACTCAACCGCTTTAGCTGAGGATGATCCAAAACAATAAATAATCATGTCATCAGCATAGAAATGCATATTAGCATCCGACACATTGTGGCCTAATTCATTTATATACATAATAAACAAGAGAGGACCTAATATTGAGCCTTGTGGCACCCCCTTGTGGACCTTCACTAATCCAGAACATAGACCATCACATTTAATGCACTGAGTCCTGTCACTCAGATAATTCATGAACCAGGAAACTACACAATCAGACAATCCCAGACAAAGAAGCCTATGCTTTAGAACAGCATGGTCCACTG
Source organism: Abramis brama (assembly GCF_963993115.1). Lineage (NCBI taxonomy): Eukaryota > Metazoa > Chordata > Actinopteri > Cypriniformes > Leuciscidae > Abramis > Abramis brama. Next base: position 11,671 of record NC_139972.1, read on the forward strand.
TGTCAAAAGCTTTCGACAGATCAAGAAAAAGTGATGCACAGAATTGCTTTCTATCAAGAGAGACAAGTATGTCATTAATTACTTTTGTAACAGCAGTGATGGTACTGTGCTTTTTCCTGAAGCCTGATTGCAGTTTAGAAAGGAGTTCATTTGAGTATAAAAACTCTTTTATTTGGTCTGAAACAAGGGATTCTAAATTTTTTGACAAAACACACAAATTAGATATAGGACGGTAGTTAGTTAAAACTGCTGGATCACCTCCTTTAACCCTCTGGGGACCAAGCTGTTTTTGGGGTCCTTGAGATGTTCTGACATGCCTTGACATTTGTGCTTTTTTCAGTTATTTATAAACATGTTAATGGCAAAGGTGTAAATTCACTCTATATAGCACAAACAGGGCTACCATAATATGCGAGCAACGTGTATGTAGATGTTTGTATTTTTAAGAGAATAATGTTTATGCGTGGTTATTGGAAAAAAATAAAATGAAAGTTGCTGAATTAAGACCACAAAACACATATTAAATATGTGTCCACAAGACTTTTGACTAATGGATGTTGTCCCTTTGAGTTCTAGCTTCAAAATGATGTAAAAATAGTCTTGCTTTATCGTTCACAAAAAAAAAATACATTGATTTAAATGGTGTAAAACAGGTTTTGCTTGGAAAGCCAATATGCGAGGGGGAGGAGTAGTTTACACCTTAGATTATGAATGTCCCACCCACTCTGCATAATGAGCCATTCACTCAGGTGTGACACTGACTGAGCCACAATGCAAGGACAAAAGATGTATTTAGGAGAAGACTTATATTGACCATTTAAGATTTCGCTTACATCTCTCTTGTAAATATGTTTTGCTATTTTATTAAAAATGTTACAATTACAACAATAATTACAATTTCAACAATATTTCAAGTGTACTCTTTCTTTGTAAAAAAAAAAAAAAAAAAAAAGATTATAGGCCTACATTTTATCATATGTATTCATTAGTTTGAATATAGCCAACATTGGAACATCTAACATCTTAGTCTATGAATTTATTTTTGACAAAAATAGTATTTTTTTTGCAGTTTAATACGTTGCTTATACAAATACATTTTATTTCAACATATTCCAGTCGATTTTTACTCATCTCAGTAGGCTATAGCAAAGCAGTTTATTCTTTCACACACAGACGCGCGATTCATATTTAGGCTGAACAGTCTTTACAAATATGTCCCCTTCGTTCATCTCACAGAAAGGCGAGTCATATTATAGAAATGCGATTCATCTTTTTGTGGTTTACATAGGCCTACATTAACGTTATTCCATAACGTTATTCCACACGTGAGAAAAGAAAACAGCCTACCTCACTCCTCAGCGGAATCTGCTCCTCATTTCAGGAGATATTGCTCCTCATCAGCACTGTTCTGAGGAATCTTTTCTCCATAAGGTAGGCTATAATGTCTCACTCGCGAGGAGTCGCGACGCGCTTTGTTTACAGCTGATGTGGGCGTTTCACAGCTCTGAAATAGTTCTCAGAATTTGCGTTTGAATAGCACGCGCTCTCCGGGGAGTGGTCACATTACTGTGAATTAGCTCGTAATGAGCTCGACAGGAGTCGCTCTCTTTTTATACAGATTACAGAAGCTGAGAATATTTGTTTTTTATATAAATGACTTCATTTAAAAGATGCGATCTCAAGCTTTATGCCCGTGGGTCTGTTTGCCTGTTTGACTGAATTTTCGCGGAGTTATAGATAATTTTCGAACGCGTTTCAAATGGGAGTTTACTGACAGAGAGAAGGCAGAAATCGCATCATGTTAATTTTTCTTTATTTGTCAAAAAGCAAAACACTTTATTTTTATTGTGAGTATACAGAAAAAAAATAGAAACTGAACAGGATCGATTGATGTATTACACGAAAATGAAAGATCAAAATTAACAGAGCATTTAGTGTTTATTTTCATTGCTAAAAAAAAAAAACGAGCAAAACGCGCGGGCGCGTTTGTGGTCCCCAGAGGGTTAAACAAGGGAGTAACAAAAGCTGACTTCCAAACTGATGGTATTTCATTGTTTTGAATTGACAGATTAAAAAGAATTGTAAGGGGCTCTGCAACAAAATCAGCCGCCTTTTTCAAAAAGTAAGGCTCTATTAAATCTGGTCCAGGAGGTTTTCTGTGATCTAACGCTTTAAGAGCTCCATGCACCTGCTGCACAGTAAAAGAAACAAAATTAAAAGGCTCTCCAGAAAACACTGGGGAGTATGTGCATGGAGTGACAGCGACAACTCCTTTCGACTCGGACAGAGAACCAACTGATACAAAATGCTCATTAAAGCAATTTAAGACATCAACTCTGTCGTAGACTGGGAGAGAGTTTTTTAAGACAAATTTTGGGAGGGCTTCATTACTTTTATACACAGAAAGAGACTTGATGACTTTCCAAAATTTCTGTGGATTATTGAGGTTTTCACTTGTGACTGATAAATAATATTCTGATTTAGCCTTTTTGATAAGAGAGGTACATTTATTTCTTAGTTGTCTGAAGATGGACCAGTCAGTGGCAGAATCACCATTTCTAGCTTTAGCCCATGCCACATTACGCTGATGGATAATGTCTGACAACTCTGGAGAAAACCAAGGGTTTTCCCATCCCTTCACTCTATGCTTTGTCCAAGGAGCATGTTTATTTACAATTTTCTCAAAATTCTCCTTAAAAAGTGTCCAGGCAAGCTCAACGTCAGGCAACAGGCCTAGCTGTCCCCAGTTAATCAAGGATAGATCATGATGATAGGCTTGTTCATTAAAGTTGAACAGTTCCTCTTTCTAATAATTTGCGATTTACATTTGGGTATTTTACTGCCTCTCGAAGTAGCAATAACACAATGATCACTCAGATCATTACAAAAGACACCCATGGATAAAAATTTATGAGGGACATTTGTTAGAATCAAGTCGATTAAAGTAGATTTATCTGGATTTTTGAGATTAGGCCTTGTAGGTACATTTACCAACTGGCTAAGAGTTAAATTCATCAGAAACAACATTTAGCCAGTCCCAATTCAAGTCCCCGGCCAGTAAAAGTTCCCTATAGTTTAATCTGGACAAAAGAAGCTTTAAAGATGATAAAGCCTCCCTGGAGGCCGATGGAGGTCTATAACACCCCACAACAGTTATTGAAAGGGACTTAAATATTTCAACATTTAAGGCCAAAAACTCCATTTGCTTACAAAAAGACTCAGACAGAACAACTGATGCACCAAATCTTGACTTAACATAGATAGCTACGCCACCACCTTTCTTCAGCCTGTCACTGCGAAAAACATTATACCCATGCACATTTATATCTTCATTAGTAATTGATTTCGTCAACCATGTTTCCGAAATTATCGCTATGTCTGCATCTGTAGATTCAATCCAAATTCTAACCATGTCCATTTTGGGTAGTAAACTGTGAACATTAAGATGAACAAATTTAAGTCCAGGCATTGATTTAAATTCAGCAGGGGTCAAGACACATTGCAAACAGGGGCCAGGATTGGGCTGCACATTTCCAGATAGAAGTAGGAGTAGTGTAATAATCAATCTGCATTTCACAGTATATTTTGAAGCCGGCCTATCATATGCTGAAACCAGGCAATGCCTGTCATTAATTGAGAAAGACAAATTATACAAAGCAAAAAAATTCCAACAAAAGTGTAATGGTTCCTGGTGCATGTCAGTACTGGTTTTTGTGCCACTATAGTAGGTTTCCTGTATGCCCACCATATTATTAAAACAACTCACCCTAGGATCAGTGCCCGGTTTCAAGTTCCAAGTGACCAACAGGGATAAGAAAATTAAGAAAAATGCCATCGTCATTAATTTACTAATAGTAAAGATGACTAATAACAGTACCAGTTTATCTTGTAGAGTATGGCCCAGCTTCCAAAATGATGTTGCAGGCTTAGGCTTGTTAACCCAAGCTCCAGGAGAATGTAGCAGGCCAGGCCCGTTAGCCTAGCCTCCAGGGTGATGGATGAGACTCAGGCTGGTTTGCCCAAGCTCCAGGAGAATGAAGCAGGCCAGGCCTGCTAGCCTAGCTCCAGGAGTATGTAGCAGGCTCAGGCTGGTTAACCCAAGCTCCAGGAGTATGTAGAAGGCTCAGGCTGGTTTGCCCAAGCTCCAGGAGTATGTAGCAGGCTCAGGCTGGATTGCCCAAGCTCCAATGAGGATGTAGCAAGCTCAGGCTGGTTAGCCCAAGCTCCAAGAGGATGTAGCAGGCTCAGGCTGGTTAGCCCAAGCTCCAGGAAGATGTAGCAGGCTCAGGCTGGTTAGCCCAAGCTCTAGGAGAATGTAACAGGCTCAAGCCCGTTTGCCTAGCTCTGTTTAGCCTGGGCTAATGGGATCAGTTGGATCAGGCTCAGGTTAGCAAAGTTAGCTCAGAGCAGAGGTATAGTGTCATTTTTAAAGTCATAGTAGTCCACAATTTTCTTAAAATTTCAGGATGAAATTTCCATATAAATAACTTGTACAACTTAAAAACTACAACTTAAAAGGAGTAAAATACTATGAAATCCATTTAAATGAAATCAGTCCAGAGAGAGACACTGAGCAGACCTTAGACTAGCTGCCATCTTGGATTGGACATCTACCATCACCCCCCCCTCCCCCAAACAACCCCACACCATCACCCCCCCTCCCCCAAACAACCCCACACCATCACCCCCCCTCCCCCAAACAACCCAACACCATCACCCCCCCTCCCCCAAACAACCCCACACCATCACCCCCCTCCACCAAACAACCCCACACCATCACCCCCCCTCCCCCAAACAACCCCACACCACCCCCCCCCCCCTCCCCCAAACAACCCCCCCATCACCCCCTCCCCCAAACAACCCCACACCATAATCCCCCCCCCTCCCCCAAACAACCCCACACCATCACCCCCCCAAACAACCCCACACCATCACCCCCCCCTCCCCCAAACAACCCCACACCATCACCCCCCCCAAACAACCCCACACCATCACCTCCCCTCCCCCAAACAACCCCACACCATCACCCCCCCCCCCCAAACAACCCCACACCATCACCCCCCCTCCCCCAAACAACCCCACACCATAATCCCCTCTCCATCAAACTTTACACTCGGCACAATGCAGTCAGGCAAGTCCAGTTCTCCTGGCAGACAGAGAAGCGTGATTTGTGATTCAACCCATTCTTTCACAGATGTGTGTAGAAGCGTCTTCATGCAGTGTTTATTATAAATGATTTATGGATGCACATCATTATTGTTTTAATAATCATGAATCAGAATAACTTCCCCTCATCTCTTCTCTTCTCTGATGATGTGGGTGGGGCAACCTGTCACTCACATGAGATCCACCAATAGCAAACCACAACCATCCAATCAATTCCCCACAGACACAATCAAGCCCCACCCACATTTGTTCTTGTTCCAGAAGCGTTTCACTGGGATATACGGCACAACAGGAGAGAGGGTGAGCACACAAGCGTCCTCTTTTCCCTATAGCCACATATTCTCCTCTTTCGCTTTCTTCTCTATTTACATCGCATATAAAAACCACAATTGCTAAAGTATGATTCATATTGCTCTATTTGTTAAGCACTAGCGCCTGCTAATGACGCTTTATTCTTCTATACTGATGTGCGTCGTAGCCTATGATTCGATAGGTGTCATTGTACAGTACTAACATGTCGTTTATTAGGTCTGTGTGATTTCTAATGATCTCAGTCCACAGCCGCGTAACTGAGGACGTTCTGCTGAAGTCATCTAAACGATCTTCTTATCTGAACATGAAAACCTTCACATGTATCCTGATCTCGGCGAGTCTCGAGGGATCAGCTGTGTGTGACTGGATCTGTGAACTCCATCTGTGGGCCGAACACTTTTCCTGCGCATCTGAGCGGCAGAAACTGGGGCGACCCACTTCTTGACCCAAATCCTCAAAGACGCTCCCCGTTTAATGGAGCATCAGGCTGAGAATCTGTCCAGTGAGACGCTGAGATCACGGCTAATAAGAAGCTAACGCTACACCACACCGAAGACTGAAGAGCAGAGGAAAACTACACACATCTGAGTGATGAACACACAACCATCAAGAGTTCACTTTAATAATGTGTGTGTGTGTGTGTGTGTGTGTGTGTGTGTGTGTGTGTGTGTGTGTGTGTGTGTGAAACACTAACATATGGAGTTATATTCAGAGCACACACTCATTCATGGCCAGACGCAGAGCCTTTCACTAATAACTGATGAATGTTAATGAAGGTTTAGCATATATTATCACTCATCTTTCCATCTTACATTCCTCATAGTGTCAGTGTAATATCTAATGGTCAACATGAGACGAGAGCGTTCGGACGCCCACTGACTCTCATTCTCACTCTCTCACTCTCTCACTGAGCAGCTGACAGGAAGTGAATCAGATCGAGTGTTCAGTGAAACTATAACACTCACACTGACCAATCAGCACTGACCAATCATCTCACAGCATCAGCACTGACCAATCAGCTCATAGCATCAGCACTGACTCACAGCATCAGCACTGACCAATCAGCTCACAACATCAGCACTGACTCACAGCATCAGCACTGACCAATCAGCACACAGCATCAGCACTGACCACAGATTCATTAACAGCCTGTGATCTACAGTGTGACTCACACACACTCGTTCTGTATCGGCATCGATGGTTCCATGAAGAACCTTTTACATCCAAGGAACCTTTACACTGCACTACAGATTCCTCATGGAAAAAGTGTGTGTGTGAGAGGGAGTGTGTGTGTGTGTGTGTGTGTGTGTGTGTGTGTGTGTGAATGAGTGTGTGTGTGTGTGTGTGTGTGTGAGTGTGTGAATGAGTGTGTGTGTGTGTGTGTGCACAGATGTTGTTCCCTAAAGCGTCTTCAGATCTACGCTGAAACCGTGTAATGAAGCACATCAACATTATTCTGAGGAAAGTGTCTCGTCTGAACAGTAATGTCTCTCATTCAGGCCACGAAACAACACGGCAAAAACTATTTCTGCTTAATTAGTCGAATGATTTCAGAATGAAACGATCTGAAAGCAAGCGCTTCAGTGCTGAATCTGAACTCTGTCACACACACACACGCAATGAATAAAATATCATATCATGAACCAGATGAACAGTAATCAGTATATGATCAGAATAAGAGGTTTTTTACTCTAGCCCTGCCTTGATGAAGCTCCTCGTATCATGGTCCATGGATCATCTCTCCTTCAGGAGCATCAGTGAGTGTGAACGAGTCTCTCAGTGTGAACACTGGATCTCAGAGCTCAGATGTGCAGAAGAGAGTGTGTGTTTCCCTGAGAACCGTGTGAAAACACACACACACACACACACACACACACACACACATGTTCTGGAACAGTTACTGAAGAAACGTCCCGGGTTACGTATGTAACCCTAGTTCCCCGAAGGGAACGGGCGCTGCGTGGAAACGCGGTGGGAACGCCTCCAGCGTAGTGCGTCTGAAGCATGAATGAAATCAGTCAATGGCGAGACGGAACGTTATAGGCGAGTGACGTCATCGACCAGGAAACTATAAAGCACCCCAGAATCACAAGCGAGACAGCTTCTGATGTTACTGAAGCAAGCGATCACGGGGATGCTGGGAGAATGGCAAAGACACGCAGCGTCCGTTCCCTTCGGAGAACTAGGGTTACATACGTAACCTGGGACGTTCCCCTTCAGGGAACTACCGCTGCGTGGAAACGCGGTGGGAACGCAATACCCACGTCGCCATACGAGCAAGTCTCCGTAGTGTGTAATCAAGGTGCACAGGCTGACGAAAGAACTTGCGCCCCAGGAGTGGAGCTAAAATCGAGACTATAAAATCTAACGAATGTGTGCGGTGAGGACCAGCCTGCCGCATCACAAACGTCCTGAAGAGAAACTCCTGAAAGGAGAGCTTAAGAAGCAGCCATACTCCGGGTGGAGTGAGCCCGCACAGCCAAAGGTGAAGGCTGACCGGCCGACTCGTAAGCAAGTGAGATGGCCTCAACCACCCACTTGCTCATCCTTTGCTTAGATGCAGGGCACCCCTTGTTGGGCGGCCCAAAACAAACAAACAGCTGTTCAGATTTCCTCCACAGGGCAGCTCTGTGGACATAAGCATCTAGAGCCCTAACTGGGCAGAGCAAATTAAGTTTCTCCTGGTCTGACGTCAGAAACGGAGGAGGACAAAAAGCCTGCAGTATGACAGGTCTAACTACAGTAGTTGAAACCTTTGGAACATAACCTGGCCTAGGATAGAGGAAGGCCTTTGCCATACCAGGTGAGAATTCCAGGCACAAGGGAGCAAACGAGAGTGCTTGAATGTCTCCAATCCTTTTGAGAGACGAAATAGCAAACAGGAAAATAGTTTTGAGAGTAAGGAACTTCTCGGAAACCTCTTCAAGGGGCTCGAAAGGAGCTAGGGAGAGACCCTCTAAGACGATGGCCAAGTCCCATGATGGCACCCTCGTGCGTACTGCTGGCCTCAGCCTCAAGGTGCCACGAAGGAAGCGAGATATAAGTGGGTGTCTCCCAAGAGAAACCCCACGCGAAGGGGCGTGGTAAGCAGCTAGGGCCGCCACGTACACCTTCAGTGTGGAGTGGGATAACCCCGTGGAGAGACGGTCCTGCAGGAACTCCAGCACTATACCAACCGGGCAGTTAACTGGGTCCTGTTGGCGCTCTCCACACCAAGAGGTGAAAAGTTTCCACCTCGCGGCATATAGCTTCCTTGTAGCGGGAGCTCTGGATTGGAGAATGGTCTCAACGACCTCAGTCGAGAGACCGGATTCTATGAGCTGAGCCCCCTCAGAGGCCAAGCCCACAGTCTCGCGTCTGAACGCGTTGTTGTCTTTGGAGCTCCATCGATTGATTTATAATTCTTGATTTCTCTTTAAACTCACTTACAACGAACATTTTCTATTTTTCCTCACCTCATAGTTACAACGCGGACTGTTGAGCAGACGTGTCTCAAGCCTAGTGATCCAACGCTGGATACTCTTATAGGTTACGTCCGTGGATCACGGCTGAACGCGTCTTCTCCGCACTCATTTATAAACAAACATTTTTTTTTCGCCTATCGTGCGTCTACTCCACACCCGTACCACTAAAAAGACGGATTATATCCAAGACTTAAGCCATAAATTAGTATTAATATTGATAGCATCACTGGTAGCGTCGTTGCTAACTTAACTTACTGTCCATCTGTTAAAATGGCGAATATATCAGATGTAAGTAGTCTACCTTTTGGTGCAGGTGAGGATACATTTGAGCTACACGCGTTGCAGTCTGAGCTGGAAGCTGTTGAAAAACAGATCCACGACCTTTTAGTGAGAAAAGCCGAGCTGATAGACCGGCGGTTAGCTCTTGAAACATCACGAGCCGATGAACACAAATCAACACAAACTCCGACCTCGTCTACTCCGTGCGTTACTCAGCATCGGTCACGAGCGTCGAGGCCGCGATCAGCTATGGTCTCGTTTACGCCGGCTCCAACATGCCACCACGAAGCCTGGATATTTCCGCAGCGGAAGACGCGAGTCAGGTCTAGACCAAGAAAACTCTCTCCGACCCTCCCGGTTTTCGAGATATCCACACAAAACCGCTTCTCCCCTCTTCGCGAAACAGAACGCGATGCTGTGATCATCGGTGATTCCATCGTTCGACACGTACAAGCTACGTTAAATAAAAGTAAGGTGCATAGTCACTGCTTTCCTGGTGCTCGTGTTTCTGAAATCGCTGCTCACGTTCCCGAGATTCTGAACGAGCGCGTCGGAACTGTGGTCCTGCACGCGGGAGGGGCCGACATCAGGCTGCGACAGACAGAGGTTCTGAAGAAAGACTTCAGGAATCTGATCGATACGGTACGCAGCACATCGCCTGATATAACGATCATTGTGTCAGGACCGCTTCCCACGTACCGACTAGGTCATGAAAAGTTTAGTAGATTATTCGCGCTAAATGAATGGTTAATATCATGGTGCAATGAGCAGAAACTGCTCTTTGTAAATAATTGGAATCTGTTTTGGGAGCGTCCTAGGCTTTACCGTGCTGATGGCTTACACCCAAGCAGATTCGGATCGGATCTGCTGTCAGATAATATCTCTAAAATGTTAAATAACTTTTGACTAGTAACCAAAAGTTCAAATCATAGTCTCTGCTGCACCAAATTAACTGATATAAATAGTGTAGAATATTGCATAGAAACTGTGTCTATTCCTCGTTTAGTGAGATCAAATAATAAATCTACTGCAGGATCTAGAAAAAATCTAATTGTTATTAAACCAGAAAATGTTGCTATTAGTAACCAAAAACAATTTCTAAAGCTAGGTCTTCTAAACATTAGATCACTCACACCTAAGGCAGTTATTGTAAATGAAATAGTCACGGATAATAGCTTCGATGTACTTTGCCTTACTGAAACTTGGCTTAAACCTAATGATTATTTCGGTCTAAATGAGTCTACTCCATTAGGATACTCCTATAAGCACGAACCCCGTCTGATTGGTCGTGGCGGCGGTGTTGCAGCGGTCTATAGAGATATTCTCAATGTTACTCAGAAAACGGGTTATAAGTTTATTTCGTTTGAAATACTTGTACTAAATGTTACGCTCTTAGATGTTAGAAAAAAATCCATATTATCTCTAGCCTTGGCTACTGTATATAGACCGCCTGGGCCTTACGCTAATTTCCTAAAAGAGTTTGCAGATTTTCTCTCAGATCTATTGGTCAATGTAGATAAAGCATTAATTGTTGGAGATTTTAACATACACGTAGATAATCCAAATGATGCGTTAGGGGCTGCGTTTATAGATTTATTAAATTCCTTTGGGGTCAAGCAAAACGTCATCGGACCAACTCATCGTCTTAATCACACACTCGATTTAATTATATCATATGGAACCGATCCAACCGATATAGATATCATTCCACAAAGTGATGATGTCACTGACCATTACTTGGTAACTTGCATATTACGTACTGCTGTAATATGTCATGCGGCGCCGCGTTTTCGACCAGGCAGAACAATCCTTCCATCCACCATAGATAATTTCTCGAGTTGCTTGTCTGATCTGTCTCAGCTGCTGCCTGAACCCAAACAAACAGATGAACTAGAAGAACTAACTAGCACTATGAGCACCATTCTCTCTAGAACATTGGATGTTGTTGCACCCGTTAGACTAAAAAAGGTTACAGAGAAAATTAAAGCACCATGGTACAATAATACTACGCATGTTCTAAAGAGAGAAACCCGTAATTTAGAGCGTAAATGGAAACAAACTAATTTAGAGGTCTTTAGAATCGCGTGGAAAGACAGTATGTCACGTTATAAAAAGGCCCTAAAAGCGGCCAGGGCTGAGCATCTCCGCAAACTAATAGAAAACAACCAAAACAATCCTAGGTTTTTATTTAACACCGTGGCTAGACTAACAAATAAACAGACGTCACCCGAACAAAATATCCCGTTACAGTTTAGTAGTAATGATTTCATGAACTTCTTCACTGAGAAAATAGAAAACATCAGAACCACAATTGTAAATGTTCAATCCTCAATCGCGCCTTATAATTCAGCCTCAATTTCCCCCCCGCAAGAACAATTACAGTGCTTTACAACTATAGAACAAAAAGAGTTAAATAAACTTATCACTTCATCTAAAACAACAACATGTTTATTAGATCCTATACCAACTAAACTACTGAAGGAAGTGTTACCTGTAGTGGAAGGTGGTCTCCTCAATATTATTAACTCGTCTTTATCTTTAGGTCATGTTCCAAGAACATTTAAACTGGCAGTTATAAAACCTCTCATTAAGAAACCACAATTAGATCATAATAATCCAGCAAATTATAGACCCATTTCAAATCTACCTTTTATGTCTAAAATACTAGAAAAAGTTGTGTCCGCTCAACTGGGCTCTTTCTTGCAAGAAAATGATATCTATGAAAAGTTTCAGTCTGGATTCAGGCCGCATCATGGCACTGAAACTGCGCTCGTTAAAATCACAAATGATTTACTCTTAGCTTCCGACCAAGGCTGTATCTCAATACTAGTTTTACTTGATCTAAGTGCTGCGTTCGATACTATAGATCATACAATACTCTTAGATCGACTACAAAATTATACTGGTGTTCAAGGACAAGCATTAAGCTGGTTTAGATCATACTTATCTGACCGCTACCATTTTGTCTATTTAAATGGAGAAAAATCGATCATAACTCCAGTAAACTATGGAGTGCCGCAGGGATCTGTGTTGGGCCCTCTGTTATTCTCAATATATATGATGCCACTTGGAAATATTATAAGGAAACATGGAATTAGTTTCCATTGTTATGCTGATGACACTCAAATATATATTTCATCACGGCCGGATGAAAACGCTAATTTATCCAAATTGACAGAGTGTGTTAAAGATATAAAAGATTGGATGACGCGTAATTTTCTTTTATTAAATCCAGACAAGACAGAGGTAATACTTATCGGTTCAAAAAACCGCCCACAGAACCTCTCACAATACAACTTTGACATTGTAGGATGTCCTGTTACTTTATCCTCTACAGTAAAAGACCTGGGTGTTATACTCGATTGTAACCTGTCTTTTGAAAATCATATTTCGTATGTTACAAAAACTGCCTTTTTCCACCTTAGAAACATTGCTAAGCTACGTAATATGCTATCAGTTTCTGATGCAGAAAAGTTAGTTCATGCATTCATGACCTCGAGACTAGATTACTGTAATGCTTTATTAGCCGGTTGTCCTGCATCCTCAATAAACAAGCTACAGTTAGTCCAAAATGCAGCCGCTAGAGTTCTTACTAGATCAAGAAAATATGATCATATAACACCGATTTTATCATCACTACATTGGCTACCTATAAAGTTCCGTATTAATTATAAGGTATTGCTACTGACTTATAAAGCCCTAAACGGCTTAGCTCCAGTCTATTTAACGGATCTTCTATCACCCTATAATCCATCGCGCTCTTTAAGATCAATAAATTCGAGGCTTTTGGTCATACCCAGGATATCCAGATCAACCAAAGGAGGGAGAGCATTTTCACATTTGGCTCCAAAACTCTGGAATAGCCTTCCTGATACTGTTCGTTACTCGGACTCACTCTCCCAGTTTAAAACTAGATTAAAGACGCATCTTTTCAGCCAGGCATTCATATAATATTGTTAATCTCACAGTTTCAAACTACAATCCGGCCTCTAGTTCATAAATGCCAGAGGAGAACTGGCCCCCGACTGAGCCTGGGTTCTCCCAAGGTTTTTTTTTTTCTCCATTAGGTCACCTGATGGAGTTTTAGGACACCATTAGGTCACTTGATGGAGTTTTTCGGTTCCTTGCCACTGTTGCCTTTGGCTTGCTCAGTTGGGGATATTTGGGGATATTTAATTTTATTCTATCAATCAATAAATTCCACTAGAAACAAACTTTGTTGTATTATTTTATTTTAATACTGTGAAGCTGCTTTGATACAATCTGTATTGTAAAAAGCGCTATACAAATATACTTGATTTGATTTGATTTGACAGTCTCCATAGCTCTGGGCGGGGGTGAAGGATCGACCCACTCGCCTGAGATAGTAGGTCCCTCCTGATCGGAATCTCCAGGGGAGAGCCGTCGAGGAGGGACACAAGGTCCGAAAACCATACTCGGGCCGGCCAGAACAGGGCTATCAGGAGTAGGCTGACTCCTAACCCTTAGGGTTTCTGTTGCGCTCATTTTTGAAATGGCGCCGCCTGATTTTTTTCCTCCTGGAACCTCTCAATGACAGTATTAACTGCGTCATCGAAGAGGCCTGCAGGAGAAAGCGTGGCGTCTAAAAGAAACGACTTCTCTTTCTCTTTCATTTGGGTCTGGTTTAACCATAAATGCCTCTCCGTGGCCACCAGGGCTGCCATAGACCGGCCGATAGATCTTGCCGTCTCCTTGGTGGCCCGGAGAGAAAGATCTGCTGCCTGACGAAGTTCCCTCACAGTGTCAGCAGAAATCTCACCCCCCTTACTAACATCTTCCAACAGGTCGGCTTGGTATGCTTGTAAGATTGACATTGTGTGTAAACATGCTGCTGCCTGACCTGCCGCCGAGTATGCTTTCCCCACCAGTGCTGATGTATTTTTAAGAGGTCTGGTGGGGAGAGCTGGTGCCTTAAATGCCGATGCCGATTCGGGAGAGAGATAGCTCGCGAGCGTCTCCTCCACCCTCGGCATCGACACATAACCAAATGATTTAGCTTCCATAATATTAGCGTAAGCATTTGACTGGTTGGTGTAAACTCTCAATGAAGCTGGTCTAGCCCAGGACTTCGACACCTCAGTGTGAAGGTCTGGGAAGAATGGCAGACACCGGCGTGAGGGCTGAGCGCGAGATGGCAGAAATCTCTCATCTAATTTGCTTTTCTGACGAGACTCCTGCCTATCTAATGGCCACTCGATGCTGAGCTTTTCAACAGCACGAGATAAAACATCAAACAGCTCCTCTTCAGCTGGAGAATGAAGTGACGAGTCTTCAGTCTCCTCTGTCTCAACACTTTCAACATCCAGCTCCTCAGAACTGGATAGTCGAAATTCTTGCGCCTCACCCTGGGCAGAAGTAACCGCAGAGCGTGCTTCTGCACCGGGGGTAGAGGCGCTGGATCTCGCCGGCGAAGGATGAGATAGGGCGGGGCCCATCTCAATCCCCTCGGTGAGATCCATTTGCGAACCCCACGACTGACGTCACCGCTCTGCCTCGACAGAAGCGGGACCCGAACCGCGGGGAGCGCGCAGCGAACCGCCCTCCTCAAAGAGCGATCGTCGGGACGCAGCGTCCGTAGTGGAAGACGCTCGCAAAGCTCACAATCAGCCCCCTCGAGAGCTGACTGGGCATGCTGCAGTCCTAAACAAGCAACACATAGTTGGTGTGAATCCCCGCCTGTGATGTATCGAGTACAGGGGGAACACACTTCCTATATTGCTGCTCGCTCGCCACTTTGCTCATGGTTTTTTTTATATAATATATGATATATATATATACATATATATATAGTGATAAACTCCTGCCTAGTAACAACTAGACAGACAAACACGATCGACAGACTTCACACACACAGAGCGCTTGCTGAAGCAACAGAAGCTGTCTCGCTTGTGATTCTGGGGTGTTTTATAGTTTCCTGGTCGATGACATCTCGCGTCTCGCCATTGACTGATTTCATTCATGCTTCAGACGCACTACGCTGGAGGCGTTCCCACCGCGGTTCCCTGAAGGGGAACATTGACTTTCCACGCCCCTAAACATGATGCTGAACTAAACAAAGTGTGATTGGTTGCTTTACATGTCGGTCAGTTCTCTTTGGCCAATGAGAGTTGAGATGGAGTCATGATGAGTTTTAAACATCGGTGATGTCATCAACTAGCTTGTCACGACTGTTTCCTCGTAAACCTGTGGTTTGACTGCGTTGGTTAATAATTGGTTAATGATTGGTTAATGATGGTTAATGGTTGGTTAATGATTGGTTAATGGTTAGTTAATGATTGGTTAATGATTGGTTAATGATTGGTTAATGGTTGGTTAATGATTGGTTAATGATTGGTTAATGGTTGGTTAATGATTGGTTAATGATTGGTTAATGGTTGGTTAATAGTTGGTTAATGATTGGTTAATAGTTGGTTAATGGTTGGTTGATGATCGGTTAATGGTTGGTTAATGATTGGTTAATGGTTGGTTAATGATCGGTTAATGGTTGGTTAATGATTGGTTAATGATTGGTTAATGGTTGGTTAATGATCGGTTAATGGTTGGTTAATGATTGGTTAATGATTGGTTAATGGTTGGTTAATGATCGGTTAATGGTTGGTTAATGATCGGTTAATGGTTGGTTAATGACTGGTTAATGATGTCACGCAGGTGGTGCAGTGTTTACTTCTTTCTTGATTTACCCTGAAAGAAAGGTGAAATGTGACAACATGCCCCATAGGTGAGGTTCATTGTCACATGACCATATGACAAATTAAAATGTTACCCAATCTAACCAAAAAATATACAAGACAAACTAAAATATATTAGTAACTTTTTCATAAAATTTATATTTTTTTAATAATGAAAATAAACAAATTTCAAATAAAAAAAACAGCGATACAGCATAGTGTGTGTGTTCAAAACATAATAATAATTAATAATTTCTGAGCATTGACTCTCAGTCTTTATTCACCTTTATTCTCATGGTTTCTCAATAGAATTCATAAAAGTATAGAATATCATATTTCTAATAGGGGCTCATTGTAACTCAGTGTGACAACATGCCCCGCCTGAGCAACTGGGGTTTAAACCCGGCGAGTGTTTCTGCTGGTTAGATCAGAGTTAAAGAACCATATCAACGGTTAAATAACAGATATAAGATTACAATTTCTCTCAATTTAAACAAATACAAAAAACAGAGATTAAAAATGTCACATAAGTAAGACATTTACTTTTGCTATGGTTAAGTAAATGTTCAATGATATCATCCAAAGATTTCTGAATTTTGGCACAATTTTTTCTCTATATATTGTTGATATGGCAACTAGTAAATACACTAAGTTTCATCATGCTAGCATGTGTGGAAGTATGTAAAACAAGTGTGTGACAACTTGTTAGTGTGTGCTCCGCTCACTCCTACATGAAATCTGCATATATTCAACATGAAAGATATAGATTGTACTGAATGTTTAGGGTTAATGCTGTTGTTGCTCAGATTGAGTCCACATGTCGTAGCTGGAGAGTCTGAGACTCGCTGGTAACGTGGATCTTGAACATCTCACTCGTCTCAGTGGATCTGAGAAGCTCACAGTGAGAACTCTGTGTAATGTGTGGCTTACTACAGTAAAACAGGATTAGAGTCTAATTACTGTCTCCTGCTCTTCTGTTACAGGCTCTTCATGAGTCACGCGCTCCAGAGAACAGTGTGTGTGTGTGTGTGTGTGAGTGTGAGTGTGAGAACAGAACCAGACATCCGTGAAGATCCTCTTTTATTTAATACAGATCAATGTTTCAGCACACGAGGAGCTGTCAGAGCCACACACACACACACACACACACACACACACTCACACACGCGCATCCACGCATGCGTGCACGCATATACACACGCACACACACACACACACACACACGCGCATCTGCGCACATACACACGCGCACACACACACTTACACTCACTCACTCACACACGCATGCACACACACACACGCACACACACACACACACACTCACACGCGCATCCGCGCACATACACACATGCACACACACACACACACACTTACACTCACTCACTCACACACGCACGCACACACACACACACACACACACACACACACACACACACACACACACACACAAACACACACACACGCACACACATGCACACACACACACACACACACACACACACACTCACACGCATCCGCGCACATACACGCGCACACACACACACTTACACTCACTCACTCACAAACGCACGCACACACACACACACACACACAAACACACACACGCGCACACACACTCACACGCACACACACACACATGCACACACACACACACTCACACTCACACACGCGCACACACACACACACACTCACACTCACACACGCACGCACACACACACACACAAACACACATACACACACGCGCACACACACACACACACACACACACACACACACACACACAAACACACAAACACACATACACACACGCGCGCACACACACACACACAAACACACACAAACACACATACACACACGCGCACACACAAACACACATACACACACACGCACACACACACACACACACAAACACACACAAACACACGCGCACACACACACACAAACACACATACACACACGCGCACACACACACACACACACACACTTATAAACTGTAATTTGGGAAAAAACTGGTCTAAATCTGACAGACACTCATTTGGATTCATAAAGTAAATTATAAAGTTAACCGTAACCAGATTCTAGTGTTGAGGATCATCAGAACATGTGTGTGTGTGTGTGTGTGTGTGTGTTCTCTACACGTCCGTGATACTCAGCATCCTTTTTATAGTTTCATTGTGGATCTTGAGGGATTTGTTGTATAATATATAACAGGATCAGATGTTATGCAACAAATCAAGTTCCACAAAGAAACCCATAAAAAGCATGTGTTGTGGTGAAGCATCATGGGAATATGAGGAGTGTGTGTGTGTTAGTTTTGCACTTCCCAGCTAAAAAAAAAAAAGCTCTAAGAACGTTTTGCTAACATTCCCATTAAGTTATGAAAACATTATTTCTGAACGTTCTGAAACAAGCAGTAACATTTAAAAAACGTTTGACAAATATCCAAATAAAACCTTAAAGAAACAAAATGCTCTTAGAATGATTACACTATTCATTATATTTTATAACTTTTGGGCCAGCTACACTAACGTTTTGAGAACATTAGTAAAGACTAGATATTGTATTAACATTACTGGAAGAACATTTGCTCTTGCCAGAGTTAGAGGACGTTACGTGTCCTTACTGTATTCACAACATTCCTGTGAGTCTTATTGGGCATCGCCATGACACTCGATACTTCCTGTTGCCGGTAACTCAGTTCCGGTTTAGCTTAACGCTTAATGAAGCTAGCACACAAGGGATACTCGCGGCGCGGTACAAACGGGTGAAACTGATTACTGACAAGTAGTAATGCTGACAGATTAAGCAATGGCTCCTTGTGGCTCAACGTGTACCTTTGTCGGGTGCACAAACAACACACGAAAACTGAAGGATTTTATGCATGGGACCTGTTTCCAAACGGACCCTCTACGCAGAAAGAGTGTTTCTTGTAAAACTGCAGTACAATTGTACATATTTTTTTAAGTGGTATGTTTATTGTTTTCAATAAATTGAAAATTAATTCGAGAATTAACTTGAATGTGCAGCAATTTGTACAAATAGAGAGTATGTAGGCCTACTATATTTGTTGTAGCCATTAAATAAGAGCATTTAGTTTCATATTTGTTCAAATATTATAATGTCATTTTTTCCATCTATGTTGATTATGAAAAGTGAACACCATGATAGGATGCATCGGGAGACATAGAGTGGGTCAGACCTGATTTTGTTAATGAGTCAGACACGATTAAACTTAATTTTCTTCATTAAGTTTTGTTTTGTAGAAAACCTTTCTTTAAAGTGAATTTCGTTTTGTATAAATTGTATCTTAATTTTAATAAATTTTTCATCAACCAATTGCCTGGATTTAATAAATAAGAAGCATATATAGCAGACAATATAAATATATCATGACGCCGGCGCCGGCGCCAGCGCGGTCACTGGCATAGCACGTGAACAGGAGCGCATCTCATCATAAATTAACCGAAACTCAGACATGAGAAATATAGCCTATCTAAAGAAAGCTTTAAATGTCTTTAAACGAAACAATTCAAAATGAAAAGAAATAGGCTACTCTCTGATTATGTAATCCAAGATGTGCATTTCTCTCTAGGCTATTATGCGCGTTCACTACGGAGATTGGCGATCGTCAACTTCATCTTTGCAGCAGACACTGACAGAAAACACTAGTTTATTAATAAAAATCAATGCACGCGTGTCACCGGATTTACAAATGCACATCTTGCTTGTTGCAAGTCAAGTCTTGTTGCACTCGGCACACATATGATGTCGTTCAATTCAATAAAATGAATACTTTAATTGTGATCATTAAAATAATTGAATATTAAATATTAAGTGGCCATTTTTTGCTCATTTATTAAAAGTATTTATATATAATATATATAGCACCCCCTCAGCACATGTTAAAAAATTATCTGGCGCCGCCCCTGGTTATAACGGCCCACGTATTAAAAATAGTCGGGTCTAAATCGGGCTCGGGCTCCTAATTACAGTTAATGTGTCGGGCCGGGCTCGGACACAATGGGCTCAGGTAGGGTCAGGCTTGATTTTTTGGGCCTGATCTAAGCTCTACTCGTCATTACCCAAGCAAGTTGTTTGGGTTTGTTGAGGCTCTCTGATAGCAGTATCTTCAGGCTAACGTAAACCGGAAGTTCGTTACCGGTGTGGTGAATAATCCGGTTACTCGGTGTGTTGAGTCCGGGCGTAGGACCCCATTAGTATGCCAGTAGTATGCCTGAAATCTGTTCTCGCGATAACTTGTAGCTAACGTGAGCTGTTTTAGTGTTATTATGTGGTAGCTTTATGTAGAATGCTAACTCCCGCTGCTATATGCAAGGTAAGATTAAATTAAATTGTATATTGTATATGTAAATTGTGTATATTCTATAGCTAATATTTAAAATCTCAAGTTGCGTCAATAGCAGAGGAGAAAGACCGCGAAATTTAAAAATACTACTGTTATTGTGTCACGAAATGTAGTTTTAAGAGTTTTTCAGTCGAGAATGTAGTTGTTTTAATCTCAAATATGTTGTTTGTTTATACAGATAGCGCCTTTTTAAAATTTTGATCTGACGTTTTCGGAGTTGTGAGATCCAAGGGATCACCGGGCGCTCAGCGCTCATGTATCCCGCCTGGAACAGCCTTACCTCGGCTAGTGCTGCAGACGTCTGCCGCTGGTTTATGTCTCTAGTCTAGTGGAGTGGTTAAACATGAGATAGGCTATAATTCGTCTTGTGTAGGCTATGTCTAACGGACGATCTTTGATCTCATTAATCTATAATTTGTTCCCTGGCAAATCGTTTTGGCTGAGGGCAAAGTTTAGTTTTATAACTTTATATAACGTTAAGTTATTTAGGCTATTTATCTTTAACGTTGTAGCCTGCTGACTTATGTTTGACTGAATCGTTTAATTACTTTATTTCTTGACTTGTATGACTTCTTATAACTTTTAGGCTACTTATACTTTCATAATTGCTATTATTGATCAATAAAACTGAAATTTAACAAAAAGAGACAGGGTTGTGTCATTTTATTTTATTTTATATAGCCTATATGTAAGAATATTTTAATATATATAAAATATGATATCACCAACACGGCATGTATTTTTTCATGTATGGGATGGGAAGTATTTCAGAGTATCACTGACAAAGGCTCAAAAGAGACCATGACTTTCTAAAAGATCTTTTAAATACAGATTGTTTGTGTTTTTTGTTTTACTTTTAGGACTGGAGAACATCACAACTTTTTTTCTGTTTGTTAAATGCTTAGGGTTGGGATCTCTGCAAAGGAATACCTTCTCACAACATTGCGACACTTTATAGTTAACTTAATGAATTACTAACGTAATGATAGAAGTAGCACCAAAACGTACTTTGCAAGATTAAGCGCTGTTTTATATGGATTAACCCTTTCATGCATAGTGGTCACTACAGTGGACAGCTATTAAAAAAAAAAAATCTTAAGTTTGCATGAGTTTTGATGGCATAGTTGCACATCATCCTCTTCAGTGGACCCACCCTGGTGCATCATCCTATACATTGCATCCAAGTGGCAAGCCGTTGTGTTTCGATTTTTCCCCCTCCAAACCAAGATGGCCAATGGTCAGTAAGAAATGCCAAGTTGCTCCGGAATATCCACCCATTCCTTCTATCCTAGGAGACTCTTGTAGGTAAAAAAAAATTGCAGGCATCAAGCAATATCTAATGAGTCCTATCACAGTTGGGTCATTATACGTAAACGTGCCATTGTGTGTCCCTTAGAAAAAAAAGCTCTGTAAATCTTAATAAACCATAAAACAAATAAAATATTTTATAATTTAGTTTCCATAATATGTCTAATAATATAAGAATAAATTAATTTCTGTTTCTTTTGTTTTTAAAGGATTTTAATCACATTTTTGTGCAAAGCATCTTGCAGAAATGTTGAAAATGGCCTGTCCCTCAGTATGATTTTCCTACTTGCATCATCTGCCTTTCATGAAGTTGATGGTAGAAGACAAGTGTTCTCTTCTTTTAATGAATTTTCTTTGAGTTTATGTAATATCTGAAAGACAGGGACACGCTCATTGTGTCAGCCCTGTTACCAGAAAAGCATACGTTAAAAAGTTATTTGTACATATTTAAAAATGTACATATACAACAACATTTAAGCCTCTCATTAAGGCACATAATGTGGTGTCATTATCTATACCTCATGGTTAGTAATGGCCGCCAATAACATTTTTCTGAGATGGCACAGCACATTTTCCTGAGAGGTAAGGATCTACTTCATCCAAAAAGGGGCTTAAAGATTTTCAAAACAGTACTTTGAAAATCAAACATTAAAAGTGGGAAATGGCAGTCCACAGTCCACAGTCCATCCATGACACCCAGGTTCAACGAGCTAACTGCGTCTGCTGCGTTGCACCTTTGGGCTTGCATACCAAAGTAAAAACAGTGAGTGATGTTCCATAGCACTAAAGACTGTGCAAATGTGCAGTTGCACATGACGTGTTGCAGCATGTTTGTGTGTTTTTGCAGAGTTCCCTCAAGTCAGTCCATGACACCCAGGTTCAACGAGCTAACTACGTTCTGCTGCGTTGCACTTTGGGCTTGCATACCAAAGCAAAAACAGTGAGTGATGGTCCATAGCACTAAAGACTGCAAGTGTACAGTTGCACATGACGTGTTGCAGCATGTTTGTGTGTTTTTGCAGAGTTCCCTCAAGTCAGTCCATGACACCTAGTCCAGCCTCCTCACCTACCAGGTCACAACCCAACCATCTAAAGGGGAAATTGACTGACTGCATCATCTAGGCCTTAGGATGGTTCCACAAAGAACTGACTGCACATACAACATGAATTTACTTCAAACTAAAGATCTGACTTTACATACAGCAAAAGACACTGCATCTATTTGTGTCTCATTAGCTCTCAAAAAACTTTAACCTTACAGTTCATTAAATATTTTAACACAGCTAACTCAACATTAATTGTTTTTAAATCTTCACAATGTATAGCCAGAGGACTATCACAAAAGTGTTTAGGAAAGTAAAGACATACTAGAGTATGTTTGTTTAAAGCTGCTTTGTATTGTTGTGTATTTTAAAAAGCTCTATAAATGTCCTAAAACGATGTGCATTTTGCTTGTAGTTTTGTGTTAATAAAAATTTAATATATTACATCTCATAATTCAGTTGAATTCATTATGTATTGTATTGTGTAATTTAATAAAAATTTTATATAAGTTTTGGTTCTCTAATTTTATTACATTAAATGTTATTGTGTTGTATGATGTTCTGTATTAAGAATTAATTATGACATAAATCATATGCATTAGTACACAAATGACATGCTTGTAATAAAAAAAGCATATTATGCCCTATTGCTTAATAACAAATAACTTTGTCACAAAACATACTTAAAAATATTATTTCTTTAAAATAAAAGATTATTATATGAATTATGGGTTTGATTAATTACATTAAGATTGTGATTCCATCATTTTATTATACTGATCTTTAGTCAAGGCTAGACAACCAATTAATATTTATACCCACAAAACATAGCTAGCATTCTGTAATTTATTTAAATGTCTAAACTGTTAATAAGAAAAATAGTAATATACACAAATAAACATTATTTTATGGATCTTTTAATAAATAAAAGTGTACTTGTAACATATTGCGCTGATTATTGCGATAAAAAATAATGACAATTATAATTGCATTACGAATTGCTCTGAATACGGTAAGGCAGTCTCAGTGCAGTATAAGCTCATAGCACGATCATCGGATAACGTTAGCTGTATGCTATGCTATTATCTAAGCTAACTAAAAAACACAATCTATAGCTTCGGTTAAATACTAGTATATGAAACGTATAATTTAAAATACATTAAATACATTAATGACTCGTTATAACGTAGTACAAACGTCTTCTATAATAAAGTGATTTTGTATGATTTGTAACCAGGCACTAAAGCGATTACCCATAAAACGTGCTTTGAACCAATCGGATTGCTTGGGTCCTACACCCGGACTATTCACACCGAAGTGACCGGATAATTCACCACACCGGCTTGTTCTACGTTGCCATAGCGATCATGGGAAAGGTCAGAGTTCGGGAAAGTTGTGAATGCTCATAAATCGGTCAATCATGTTTGTGTTTCAGTCGACTGTTTCTGTGAGGGTTCGTTGAGAAAGCATAATAAATCTGATTTATTACACGGCTCTGTGGAATGCTTGATTCTGATTGGTCAATCGCTCCATCCAGCGGTATATTATTCCCAGATAACAACAGAACACAGAAACACAGGCTCTTTCGGGTCACTGAACTCTATACACTCGCTCGGAACGGGTTCTCTTCGTGGAAGTTTTGCTTTTGGTGAGCTAATAAAATATTAACACTAGGTCGAATCAATATTTTGTGTACAGTTATTTAATTATGCCCTCCAGTATTGTGGACTCGCTCTCTCGTTTCATACAAACGCAGCAGCGGCCATTTTGTGACTATTGTTTTGTTCACTGTTGGATTATAAAATACAAACAGGTACAATTTTAAAACAGTTTAATCTGAAATCAGTATCTCTGATCCACATAATTATTAATGTGGTGAAATGCTGTGTAATAAGTGTTATGACTGAATACCGTTAAATGTCCGTCTAGTTTGATCTCGCCGCTGAAACTGCTCTCTCCGCGGAAGCTTTGCGTTTAAAGAGCGAATAACATATTTCAACTCAGATCAATATTTTATGTCTAATTATTTACTGATATAAGCGGGATAATGTACAGCCGGTTGTTATCTCAGAATAAACCCCTTCAGGTGTGTGTGTGTGTGTGTGTGTGTGTGTGTGTGTGTGTGTCAAGGTCATGGGTTTGATTCCCAGGGAAACCAAAAACTGATAAGAATGTAAATGTGTACCTTCAAATAAATATAAGTACCTGTACCTTTGGATAAAAGCGTCTGCCAAATGCGTAAATGTAAATGGATGTACATTATCCATTACATAGTCCAACAAACGTGTGTGTGTGTGTGTGTTTAAAAATTAGGTCACTCATTGATTCCTCATCCAGAGATCTGTAAACACAGACACACTTCATACACACACACACTCAGTTGTCACTCAGATTCTGCTCTACTTCCTGTGTGTGTCGTTCTGAGATCAGTGATTCAGACTCAGTCAATCAGCTCATATTAGAGACTCTATTACACTGAGTGCTTCAACCACACACTCATAAATCTCCCATGAGCCCTGCTTTCAAACGCAGCGTCAGCTCTTCTGCTAGCGGCTCGTTCTGCGCGTCACGCCGAGTGTAGCAGGTAAACGCACAATTACAGCCCAGAGAAGCGAGAGATAAACCGGCCCTCATCGGACCAGCGTCACTTCAGGACGTTACGGGTCTTTAATGAGACAAACCAATCAAAACTTCCTCAATCAATTATTTAATCAACATCAGGCATGATTTCCTTCATCTGCAGTGATGGGGGACAGAGACTGATGGGAAACGAATAACCGCTACACCACCAACCCAACGCTCAAGAGGAGTTTTTGGGAGATTCGTTCTTCATCACTCATCACTGCCAACACAGTTTATAAGAGACTTGAGATGGAAACATCAGGAAGGGTTCGCTGACTGGGAGCCACACAGAGTGTGTGTTCAGCTGCAGTGTAAAACACCTCGACACGGTGAGGAACTGCAGTTCTACTAACCAGACGTTACTTTCCCCTTCGGGAAGATCCAGTCGCTGTTAGATGAATCTATTCAGACTCATCTTAGATAAAATCACATGATTATGCTTTAATGACACTCACTATGTTTCCATTCAAAGTAGCGAATTTAACATATGCACAAAACTGGAATATGACATAAAACATTTCTGAATAAAGCAGCGAATTCATCCCATGTGTTCAAGAGAACATAATCATCACTTCCTGGTGCACAATATCAGTCATAAACTGTAAGTTTCTGCAATCGTTCTCTTCCCCTCATCATAAACGAGTGTGTCTCGAGCGTCAGGCGAAACACAGTAAACGCTGTCGTGTTCTCTGGCGTTCGGATGCTGGTGTTCGGGAACACACTCGTGTGTGTGAGTCGCTTCTGGAGGGAGTTACACCACATCATCCTGATCACACACTTCCAGAAACACCAAACCAACATTAGAGACGCTGCGACGCCATTGGTCCACTGGTTATCCAATCACAGCCTTCGCTGAGCTAAAGTCACATGAGGTTTGAGTGATTTATTCAGTAAATGTGTTTCCATCATAGTTTATGCGCATGTCTTCTTATCAGATAAATAATTATCCCCTTTGAGAGCAAATGTTTTTATGTGCATCTTCAGAATTTATGCACATCTTGACTTTTCCATCCAGTGTTTTTTATGCAATATCCCAAAATTCACATAAAGTAGGTGTATGGGAACACAGCTAGTGGCACTAACTGCACGGATAACTCAGCACTCAACACTGTGTTTGCTCAGCGTGAGCGTCCCGTCGTCCGTGACGTGGATCAATACAGGACAAGACGCTTCTGCTGAGATGTGGCTGGAAAATCTCAGAACTGCAAAAATATTCTAGCTGAGGAATGTGAGTAAATGCACAGTCACATCACAGTGATGTATTGAGACGTCCAGTCAGACATGATCTTTACATACTGATTCAGTCAAAGTGTCTGTCTCAATCTCCACTGGAGAAACAGGCTGCTTAAACTCACAATGCAGCAGCATAAGTGTGTGTGTGTGTGTGTGTGTGTGTGTGTGTCCGACGACGAAGACTTGACAGAGCAGCCATCAAGTGTTAGACAGTATTCTAGGTTATTACGTGCAGAGGTTTTTGGTCCAATAATTACAATATCTGTTTTTTCAGAATTAAGTAGTAAATTACGAGTCATCCAGTTTTTTCATCGGCATAACAATGGAAGCTAATTCCATGTTTCCTAATGATATCTCCTAATGGTAGCATGTACAGAGTGAACAGCAGCGGTCCTAGTACTGAGCCTTGTGGTACGCCATACTGAACTTGTGATCAATAAGACATCTCTTCATTTACTGCTACAAACTGATAACGGTCAGATAAGTATGATTTAAACCATGCTAATGCAATTCCACTAATGCCAACATAATTTTCGAGTCTATTTAAAAGAATGTTGTGGTCGATGGTATCAAATGCAGCACTAAGAATGTGTGTGTGTGTTTGCATTTGAGTAAGTGTGAGTGTGTGTGTGCATTTGAGTGAGTGTGAGTTAGTGTGTGTGTGCGTTTGCGTGAGTTTGTGTGTATGTGAAGTGTAAAGTGCACAGCTCTCCAGCATTGATTTATAACCCACATCTCGCCCCTGATGAGCAGTCAGCATCACTTTTCTTCTAGAGAAACAAAGACAAAAAACACCCAGCAGAGTTTGCTGCTTCCTCTGACTCTCGGTGAGCTCAAAACTACTCTCAAACTTTCCAGCTTACTTCTGCTGAAGCACCTGACCAGTCACACAAACACCCACCTAGACTGATGACTAGTCCTTACTAACACTATGTGAAATGATATGCAGTATACCAGTGTTTCAGATGGTCATGTAACCTCATTATGGATGAGTTGATTTATCATGATTTTTTTGTCTGATTACATTCAAGACATGATCTGATATCTGTTTACATTAATGCCATCCAAACTAGAACGATTGCACAGGTGATCGTTGTTGCTATGAATGCCATGGTTGACACCCGGGTTTTGCTTTTTATAATGTGTTTTTATTTATTTCATTTATGTATATAAACCTAGCCATAGATTATTCAGTTTATACTATGTTACCAGCAAGCTGTCATTGATGTTTGTAAAGCAAAATCTGATAAAGATAAAGATTACTAGTGCAGTGTGATTTTAATTACTTAAAAAATAGTGACGTTATCACCTTGCTGATTGCTGATTTAAATACACATTTTGAAGTGGCTCATATCAGATGTGAAAAAATTGGAGCTTGTGCAAATTTTGGTGTCTACACGTGTGCAACAATATCAGTTCTATGTTGGATGTGAATGATTTTTTGTGACTATGTAAGCACGTTATATGTGTTAATAAAATAATGATGAAAAGCATGATTATTATTATTATATTATTAATATAATAATATTATTATTAAAAAGTCAAAATTTGTGTAAAAAATGTGTTAAACACGAGACAATGATTAGCTAAACTGCTGCTGTGATTTTAAGTGTGATTAATGATATCACGTGATTCCTAACATCATTTTTGATCAGACTGCCAAAAGCAAAAACATTTTGACACCGAATTGACACGCTAAGAAAACTCATCTGATTGTCACCATCAGCATCATCTGACGCTGAGTGGGACAAACCGTTTCAGATTTCAGCACAACCGTGGCTCAGCCGGAACAGAAGATGGAAGATGATACAGGCCTTGGCAGGGTGTGATAGCTGGCTCTCAGCGAGACGGGGGGGTAGGGGGGGTGGGGGTGTAGTTGAACATTAAATGATGTTGGATTAGATGGGAGAGCTTTGCACCGGAGGAAACACAGAGATTCTCCATGAGAAAACACAGAGATTCTCCGTGAGGAAACAGAGATTCTCCGTGAGGAAACGCAGAGATTCTCCGTGAGGAAACGCAGAGATTCTCCGTGAGGAAACACAGAGATTCTCCGTGAGGAAACGCAGAGATTCTCCGTGAGGAAACGCAGAGATTCTCCGTGAGGAAACGCAGAGATTCTCCGTGAGGAAACACAGAGATTCTCCGTGAGGAAACAGAGATTCTCCGTGAGGAAACGCAGAGATTCTCCGTGAGGAAACACAGAGATTCTCCGTGAGGAAACGCAGAGATTCTCCGTGAGGAAACGCAGAGATTCTCCGTGAGGAAACACAGAGATTCTCCGTGAGGAAACGCAGAGATTCTCCGTGAGGAAACGCAGAGATTCTCCGTGAGGAAACGCAGAGATTCTCCGTGAGGAAACACAGAGATTCTCCGTGAGGAAACAGAGATTCTCCGTGAGGAAACGCAGAGATTCTCCGTGAGGAAACAGAGATTCTCCGTGAGGAAACGCAGAGATTCTCCGTGAGGAAACGCAGAGATTCTCCGTGAGGAAACGCAGAGATTCTCCGTGAGGAAACGCAGAGATTCTCCGTATGGAAACGCAGAGATTCTCCGTGAGGAAACGCAGAGATTCTCCGTGAGGAAACGCAGAGATTCTCCGTGAGGAAACGCAGAGATTCTCCGTGAGGAAACGCAGAGATTCTCCGTGAGGAAACGCAGAGATTCTCCGTGAGGAAACGCAGAGATTCTCCGTGAGGAAACGCAGAGATTCTCCTTGAGGAAACGCAGAGATTCTCCGTGAGGAAACGCAGAGATTCTCCGTGAGGAAACGCAGAGATTCTCCGTGAGGAAACGCAGAGATTCTCCGTGAGGAAACGCAGAGATTCTCCTTGAGGAAACGCAGAGATTCTCCGTGAGGAAACGCAGAGATTCTCCGTGAGGAAACAGAGATTCTCCGTGAGGAAACGCAGAGATTCTCCGTGAGGAAACGCAGAGATTCTCCGAGGGGAAACGCAGAGATTCTCCGTGAGGAAACGCAGAGATTCTCCGAGGGGAAACAGCGTTAACGTTCTGAAACAGCGTTAACACAGCTAAAATGTTCTGAAAACACTGAGTTGTAAGGCCCCGTCCAATTGGTCCAACGACAGTTTCCGATAAGCGGGTGAAGGTTTACTGCGTGTTACTGTCTTTTCAGCGTGGCAAATTAACTTTATTACCTCTTTGTTTCATCTGACTCCAAAAACGAAAAGGGTTTCATATTCTAGATGGCCGTACTCCACTTTGCTCATTCTAGAATATATTATCTAGTCCCCATAGATCTGAACACACTTAATTAAGGTAAGACTATATCTAACCAGAGGTCATGACAATTACCATAGAACCAAGCTGACCATCTTAACTACTTCTAATAATAACTTCGTATAATCCTGCCATGGTTTCCAACGTACACTTAGTTAGAATAATACTATACAATAATCAGAGGTTGAGGCTCACTGTTAGTCGGATCTCTGAAACTTCAGTCGGTGTGCTCCTCTGCTCCACCTAAGCTGGATTTCAGTCCGTTTACTAACCTGAGCGTAAAATTGTGATGTTATGGACTTAACGTAATCTACTAGAGTTAATAATTTCAGAGTAAGTCACAATAAATCCAAATGTAACAATTTATTATTAATAAATGTATCATGCCAATTACATAATCAATTCAAAGATAATCAATACAATAACATCAAATGCTCAGAGATAAAGAGTAAAAGATGCATACCTGACATTAGAAAAGTACATGTTGCCGAGTGTCTTGAGGATATTCAGCATTACGGGCTGATCTGGCTACAACATCGCCTCGAGCCTCTTGAAGCATTTCTTTAAGTACTCAGACCAAGACAAAACATCCCCCAATGTGAGGAATGAACTTACAGTAGGAATTTGCATTGACTAGAGTTATAGACACAGGGAGTTCACACCTTGTCGAGGACCAGTTTGGATGAAGGACCCTGGGAAACTTCTGTGGAGATGAGACCATTGTACCAGTCGCAGACATTTTAAATGATACCAAATTTGACTGTTATTTCACTTGTATTGACATAGAACATTACAATTTTTATATAATTAAATGACAGTATGTGTTTGTGTTGTCCATATCTCAGGAGATCAAAGTATCTGAGGTTCTGTTTGTCTTACAGAGTTATGAAAACATGACTTGAAAACGTCCATGTTTTAAAAATGTGTATGTGACGATTCTATTAACGTTACTGGAAGAATGTTTGTTCATTACTTTGAGAGAACGTTCCCTGTTCCCGAACTACAGGTCAACCTCAGTGTCACGGCAGAGGACGGGCCAAACCCAGAGAACGACAGCATCTGCGAGTTCCCTCTCGCTCTCAAACACACTCTTTCTAAACTAGCACAC
>NC_139972.1:50000-52500 GCF_963993115.1 Abramis brama
AACCACATGTGAGATTGGGAATTGCACCATGAAAACTGCATTCTGCTCGAGCTGGAAGATTAATCATTAAAATATCACAATTCAATCACCCACGCGATCTAAACGACGGTCTCTACTAAACCTCTGCCGAGTCGATCACAGGAACATTCAGATCTGTGTTCTGACCCAGAGAGCCGCTGTCATGAATCGGTGTGAAACAGCTTCAGTGTTTTAAACACACAGTATCATTACAATAGTCTTACAATCATTCAGATCATCACAGAAGTTATAGTTCAGATATAAATACTGTTATCTATAGTAGCGATCAAAGTAATTTAACTCTTCAAATAAAGGTTGTCAATTACATTGTTACACCAGTAGGTGGCGACAAGTGAATGTTGAAAAATTTGTAATTAGCGGTGTCCCAGTTCAGAGGCAGCATCCTTCGAAGGGTTAAGGTTAGCGAAGGGTTAGGGTTAGCGAAGGGTTAGCGTTAGCGAAGGGTTAGGGTTAGCGAAGGATTAGGGTTAGCAAAAGTCCGTTGTTAAATGTTATAGCCTACTGAGGACTGTTTTTGTCGCCTAGCAACTGTGACAGCTGCCGTTGATGAGTGACTGTAACATTTGTCCTAGACTTTATTAAAAGTTATATTAAACTTACATTAGTGGAATTGCATTGGCATTGGATGTCATATCGATCAAAAGTTCAGTATGGCGTACCTCAAGGCTCAGTACTAGGACCGCTGCTGTTCACTCTGTACATGCTACCCTCACACACACACACACACTCTGTACATGCTCCCATTAGGAGATGTCATTAGGAAACACGGAATTAGCTTTCATTGTTATGCCGACGATACTCTGCTCTATATTTCTTCAAAACCCAACGAAACTTACCAATTCAAGAAATTAACAGAATGCACAGCTGATATAAAAAACTGGATGACTCGTAATTTCCTACTTCTAAATTCTGAAAAAACAGAGATTCTAATTATTGGACAAAAAACTTCCTCACGTAATAATATAGAATACTATCTAACACTTGATGGCTGCTCTGTCAAGTCTTCGTCGTCGGTTAGGAACCTGGGTGTGTGTGTGTGTGTGTGTGTGTGTGTGTGCTCTTTGATACCAATCTTTCATGTGAAAGTCACGTGTCTAGTATCTGTAAAACCGCATTTTTCCATCTTAAAAATATATCTAAATTACGCCATAGGCTCTCATTGACAAATGCGGAACAGTTAGTTCATGCGTTCATGACCTCAAGGCTAGATGACTGTAATGCTCTACTGGGTGGTTGCCCTGCACGCTTAATAAACAAACTACAGCTGGTCCAAAACGCAGCAGCTCGAGTTCTTACCAGAACCAGGAAGTATGACCATATTAGCCCAGTTCTGTCAACACTGCACTGGCTCCCTATTAAACATCGCATACATTTTAAAATATTGCTGATTACTTACAAAGCACTAAATGGTTTAGCTCTGCAGTGCTTGAGTGAGCTCTTAACGCATTATAGTCCTTCACGTCTATTGCGATCTCAGAATTCTGGCCAGTTAATAATACCTAGAAGAGAAGAAATTGTTGAATAAAGTCGTTATTTTAGGGTTTTTTTGTGCACAAAAAGTATTCTCGTCGCTTCATATCATTAAGGCTGAACCACTGTAGTCGCATGAACTATTTCAACAATGCTACCTTTCTGGGCCTTGAAAGTTGCAGTGACGTCGCTGCCTATGGCTGGCTCAGAAAGCTCTCGTATTTCATCAAAAATATCTTCGTTTGTGTTCCGAAGATGAATGAAGTTCTTACGGGTTTGGAGCGATATGAGGGTAAGAAATTAACGACAGAAATGTCATTTTTAGGCAAACTAACCCTTTAACAGTTAAGGGGATCTCCCATGACAGCACTAGTCAACGCATTTGTTGTTTAGGTTACGTCTTGTAAGGTGTAATAATGTCCTTGTTTACAACCTCATTTCAGTCCCTTTCAGTTTAAAAGTCTTTGCTTCTGACTCACTCAGAAAGATATAATGGTGCAATAATGTAACTTTCACAGAAGTTGAAATCACACAATCACTAACTTTCTCAATACCAAATACAGCATATTATTTACATAACATAATATTTATTGAGCAATCATTTTCAAATGAACAATAATAGACATTATAAAAGTATAAGAAGTTTGTACAATAGGAAATAAACACAAGCAAACAGTTCAGTTAAACGTACGAAGGCAGCACTCTAGTACAGGATTTAAGTTAAATTTAAAGTTATGAAACTTAACTTTGCCTTTAGCCAAATTGATTTGCTCTGGAACAAGTAATAGATTAATAAGACCAATGATTGCCCATTTGATATACCCAAAACTAATTATATCTCATGTTTAACCACTATCTGCATACAATTCCTGAAGGACTGGCCGAGATAAAGCTGTTCTCAGCCCGTTCATACTGAAGTCCTGGAGCTCACATCTGCAAAACGTCTAAACTCATTTTCAAACAGCGGGCTAAATTCATTATATAAATAGCA
>NC_139972.1:60000-67500 GCF_963993115.1 Abramis brama
GAGGACTTATTTCACTCTCACACACACACACACACACACACACACACACACGCACACAGGTTTGGCAGTGGGATTTCTAGAATGTGTTAAACCAACTGTGAAGACATTTAAATCTGCCAGATCCGGCGTCATCATTAGTAACTGCTGATCCAGTTGGCCGAGTGTGAGTGACTGTCCTGCTGGTTTCTGACCTGCACATTCAGTGTTTACTGAAGCAAACGTTCCCTTACTGGCAAGATTCTCTCAGAGTTATGAACAAGCTTCATGCAGTAACATTAATAAAACATTTGTTCAAAGTTATCTTGTCTTTAATAATGCTCTCAAAATGTTAGAACAGGAACATTATTTATACATCGTTCATGGCCACGATGTCTACACTTCCCTCCATGGGTTAGGGTTAGGGTTAGGGTTAGGGTTAGAACCTAACCCCCGGGCAGGACTCTGTACTCACCGTAGCACCACCCTACTTGCCCAATAAACCTGCCTTCTTCCTTCAGCCTTTTCTTTTCAATGTACTGCTTAGTTTAAATATTCAGAGCCTTGGTTAAAGGCACTATATAAATATAAATATAAATAAACAAATGAAATAAATGGAGCGTTTTTCTCTGAAATGTTTTAGTTAGACTAAGTTCTAACATAGTCGTCTAACATATTTTTTAAATGTTACTGCTTGTTTCAGAACATTCAGAGAACATTCAAAAGTAACATTATAATGTTTGAAGAATGATACAATAGAATGTACTCTTAACGTTCACATAACCAAGATATTTTTTTTTAAACATTTAATGAACTGGACGTTTTTAACATTCAGAGAACATAAGGAAATTTTAGAAATGAAGGGAAGCAAAATGTTCTTAGAATATATATTTTTTTGACTGTGTGTCACCAGTAAAGGAACTGTAGAGAAACTGACTGAACTTTGAACATACGTAACAATCACTCATGTGTCTCTGATCCTGATGATGAAAGAGCATCGAGACACGCAGATGAAGAGCCCTCGAGTGAGTGTGTGTGTTTGAGTGTGTGTGTGTGTGTGTGTGTGTGTGTGTGTGTGTGTGTGTGTGTGAGAGAGTGACAGTGTGTGTGAGAGAGTGTGTGAGTGCATGTGTGTGTGTGTGAGAGAGAGAGTGTGTGTGTAAAAGCGTGTGTGTGTGTGTATCTGTAGTATCTGTAAAACCGCATTCTTCCATCTTAAAAATATATCTAAATTATGCCATATGCTCTCATTGACAAATGCGGAACAGTTAGTTCATGCGTTCATGACCTCAAGGCTAGATTACTGTAATGCTCTACTGGGTGGTTGCCCTGCACGCTTAATAAACAAACTACAGCTGGTCCAAAACGCAGCAGCTCGAGTTCTTACCAGAACCAGGAAGTATGACCATATTAGCCCGGTTCTGTCAACACTGCACTGGCTCCCTATTAAACATTGTATACATTTTAAAATATTGCTGATTACTTACAAAGCACAAAATGGTTTATCTTTATTTCTATTATTCAAATCAGTTAAATGATTATTAGGCTGCATAGATTAGGTCATCCGGAACCGGGAACTCTTCAGCCTGTCTCATAACGAACACAGACGCTCATGTATGATCTGAATCCTGAGCACACATCTATCATTCTGCTGAGTCAAAACTCTGAACAAACACTGATTATAATAATGAAGCTTTGGTCTGTGAAACAACATCTACACAAGAACATTCGACACTTCTAGACAAACACACTCAATAAAGCACATCGTCCAGCTCATATCAGTGAATCTGATGGTCTCATCAGGGTTCATGTTCCTCACAAAGCTCTCGGTCATTAAACAGAGCTGTGTTCACACACACACACGTCATCTGTCATTTATTAAGCAGCAGCACCTTCATTAAACACAGCACACACCACACACACAACAGGCCGACGCTCATCTCTGCTCTCTGCAGGAGCTGGACTTTATAAAACACCCCGTGAATCACAGCGGCGGCCATTAGAGGAGAAACTTTCTTCCCAAGGACACAGAAAAGAAGCAGTTTCACGAGGAGCATCTGGCAGATTCTGGACGCATGAACTGAGAACATCAGCACTCAGAGATCTGGACTTCATTCAGCCTAAACGAGATGAGTGCCAGAATCAGATGCTGTGTTAAATCAGTGCTGTGTCAAATCAACTGTATCAACGGGATAAACACAGAGAACCTGAAGAACTACAGAGAGAGAGACAGACACGAGTGAAAGGGAAGCCCCGCCCACACTCAGAAGCCCCACCCACGCCCACACCTCATTGGCCCAGACGTCTGCTCATCACAGCTGGAACATCAAAGACAGTTGATTCATCGTATCACATTTAATTCAACATGTGACTTGCTGCTTCTTTGTAATTAATTGTGAAATTTACTAGCAATTTCCGAGTGAAAATGTAATATATATGTATATAATATTCATTAAGATCTATATCAAAATATCTTTTCTATTTTCTGCTTCTCTGCTGTGAATCAAAGGCAAACTCTAATGATTTCATTAAGAGCCAGTGAATAACAAAAACAGCTTTAATTAGGCCTTAGAAAAAGTCCTTTTTGTTCACAAGCCTCATGTTTTATGTTCCTTCAGAAGTTACTCATCAGAAAACCAGTGAATTTTTTTTTTTTTTTTTTTTTGCAATAATAATGAAATGAACGAAGCGGGAGCATCTATCAAACATTATAAAGCTCTGGGAATCACTGATGGATCAAAGACATTGACTGTCAGCTGAGATCTGCTGAACACCGGTCCTCGCCAGTGACCAGAGACTTTATTAGGAACTGTTTTAGGAACATATGAGGAATATTCCTCGCCTTGTGACACCAGAATGAAAATTTGTGGAACAAACTCACAATGGTGCTTCCAGGTGGACACTGATTCTGACTATAATCTGAGTGCATAAGTTTACACCCCCCACAGAATCAGAACGACGTTGATCATTTTCTAAATATAAGAGTGATGCCATTTAGTTTTTTATTTAGCACTGCCCTCATGAAGCTCTTTCACAGATATTTACCTCACAGACACAGTAATAACTCCTTATAACAATAATAATCTCCTTGGTTCTTTTGTTGTCCTCCAGGTTTCTGAGGGGGGAGTAAACTTATGCACTCATCTGGACATATTTTAGACTTTATGTAAATACTGTTTCCTGGAAGCCGATTCGATTATTGTCATGGCACAATGGAGATTGTTCATGGGTGATTCCTTATGAGACTTAAACCCGCAACCATCCGCCATCCGTGCAGGAAAACGCGAGACTCGCGGTCGACGGTCCATCAGTGTTTGCAGTCGCATCCCAGAGAAAACAAAGGAAAGAACGTCTCTCGTCTGTACGTGTCTCTGCTGATCAAACGTTTCAGGTCTGACTCGTGTGTGTGTGTGTGAGTGAACGCAGGAAGCGTTTCTTCAGTGTTTGTGAAGTTCTGCTCACTGCAGGGAGTCAGAAATCCTCCTGAAGCCTGAGGAGCTTCGACTCTGATCTCTGACGGATCAAACCGACAGCAGATCTCAACACAGCCATCAATAACTGAGTGTTTGTGTCTGTTTGTACAGTTATGAAAGCTTAAGTGTGTGTGTTTGAGGTTCTACCTTCATTGTGTCACATAATCTCCCCA
The DNA here is from genome assembly GCF_963993115.1 of Abramis brama. Taxonomy (NCBI): domain Eukaryota; kingdom Metazoa; phylum Chordata; class Actinopteri; order Cypriniformes; family Leuciscidae; genus Abramis; species Abramis brama. The sequence goes on from NC_139972.1 coordinate 63,623, forward strand.
TAATGACTGAAATCATCTTCAAGGCAAGTCTCCACGAGGAAACAGATTCATAAACATAATAAATAATGAAAAACTACAAATGCTGTGAGAGTTTAGAGGAGACATTATCAGCTACAGTAGAATTAAATCTCCATCAGGACAGAAAAACAGACCATATTCGAGTCTATCACTAATTGCACATTTGTTCAGATCAGATGGTTGTTTTATATTCATATCTGAGATAATTGGAAGTTTTACCAGTGCATTCATCTTTTCTATTCTGCCGTAACATTCCTCACATTACAGAAATAGAGCAACACATTAGTCAAATGTCCATCATGGTGCCAAAACTTGCATTTGTTTTCTCTGAGGATCTGAAGGATCTGAAGGATCTGAAGATCTGAGGATCTGAAGATCTGAGGATCTGAGGATCTGAAGGAGAGGATCTGAAGCCTGGTTCACACGGCAGGATAATTAGGCCGATTTTAGCCCCGATTCACCCCTTCCGACAATCTTAAGGATGCTCCGATTATCGTAAAATAATCTGATCAGATATTCCTGCTGTGTGTGGTGTGTTAAGACTGCTCTCGTCTGCTCGGAAGGACGTCGGGACCGCTCCGATCTCAAATCGGGGATATCCAACATGTTGGATTTTTTTGGCCCGATTTCTCCCCGTGTGTGGTGTCCCCCGGGGACGAACGAGCACGCAGCCTGTGGACTGTGGCGTGTAGCCAATCAGAAAGCGAGGTGACGAGGCGGCGAGGAAGCACCGGGAAACAAAATCAAAACAGCCGGCGACATAGCTAGCGCACCATCGCCTTTTCTTTTGATAACGTTTTTTTTTTGTTTAAAAACAAACTACAAACTATCGCCACTGCATCCTCTTCGTCCGCCATGATTGTTTACTCTGAAGTCACGTTTGATCTCGAGGGATTTTGCAAGATTTCCCGTCTGACCTGGGAATGCTCAGGAGTCAAATCGGTTTGTGTGTGATGTGTAGACCCGTGATTTTTTATCGCCGTGTGTGGGGTCTCTCAGGTTTGGAAAATCGGCCGACAATTTTAAAATCGTCCTGTGTGAACCAGGCTTGAGGAAGAGGATCTGAGGATCTGAAGGAGAGGATCTGAGGATCTGAAGAAGAGGATCTGAGGGAGAGGATCTGAGGGAGAGGATCTGAAGGAGATGATCTGAGGATCTGAGGATCTGAGGATCTGAAGGAGAGGATCTGAGGATCTGAAGAAGAGGATCTGAGGATCTGAAGGAGAGGATCTGAGGGAGAGGATCTGAGGGAGAGGATCTGAAGGAGATGATCTGAGGATCTGAGGATCTGAGGATCTGAAGGAGAGGATCTGAGGATCTGAGGATCTGAAGGAGATGATCTGAGGATCTGAGGATCTGAAGGAGAGGATCTGAGGATCTGAGGATCTGAAGGAGAGGATCTGAGGATCTGAAGGAGATGATCTGAGGATCTGAGGATCTGAAGGAGAGGATCTGAGGGAGAGGATCTGAGGATCTGAGGGAGAGGATCTGAGGATCTGAAGGAGAGGATCTGAGGATCTGAAGGAGAGGATCTGAGGATCTGAAGGAGATGATCTGAGGATCTGAGGATCTGAGGATCTGAAGGAGAGGATCTGAGGATCTGAAGGAGAGGATCTGAGGGAGAGGATCTGAGGATCTGAAGGAGAGGATCTGAGGATCTGAGGATCTGAAGGAGAGGATCTGAGGATCTGAAGGAGATGATCTGAGGGAGAGGATCTGAGGATCTGAGGGAGAGGATCTGAGGATCTGAAGGAGAGGATCTGAGGATCTGAAGGAGAGGATCTGAGGATCTGAAGGAGATGATCTGAGGATCTGAGGATCTGAGGATCTGAAGGAGAGGATCTGAGGATCTGAAGGAGAGGATCTGAGGATCTGAAGGAGAGGATCTGAGGGAGAGGATCTGAGGATCTGAAGGAGAGGATCTGAGGATCTGAGGATCTGAAGGAGAGGATCTGAGGATCTGAAGGAGATGATCTGAGGATCTGAGGATCTGAAGGAGAGGATCTGAGGATCTGAAGGAGAGGATCTGAGGATCTGAAGGAGAGGATCTGAGGGAGAGGATCTGAGGATCTGAGGGAGAGAATCTGAGGATCTGAAGGAGAGGATCTGAGGATCTGAGGATCTGAGGGAGAGGATCTGAGGATCTGAAGGAGATGATCTGAGGATCTGAGGATCTGAAGGAGAGGATCTGAGGATCTGAAGGAGATGATCTGAGGATCTGAGGATCTGAAGGAGAGGATCTGAGGATCTGAAGGAGAGGATCTGAGGGAGAGGATCTGAGGATCTGAGGGAGAGGATCTGAGGATCTAAAGGAGAGGACCTGAGGATCTGAAGGAGAGGATCTGAGGATCTGAGGATCTGAAGGAGATGATCTGAGGATCTGAAGGAGAGGATCTGAGGATCTGAAGGAGAGGATCTGAGGATCTGAGGATCTGAAGGAGAGGATCTGAGGATCTGAAGGAGAGGATCTGAGGATCTGAGGATCTGAGGGAGAGGATCTGAGGATCTGAGGGAGAGGATCTGAGGATCTGAAAGAGAGGATCTGAGGATCTGAGGATCTGAAGGAGAGGATCTGAAGGAGAGGATCTGAGGGAGAGGATCTGAGGATCTGAAGGAGAGGATCTGAAAGAGAGGATCTGAGGGAGAGGATCTGAAGGAGAGGATCTGAGGGAGAGGATCTAAGGATCTGAAGGAGAGGATCTGAAGGAGAGGATCTGAAAGAGAGGATCTGAGGATCTGAAGGAGAGGATCTGAAGGAGAGGATCTGAAAGAGAGGATCTGAGGATCTGAGGATCTGAAGGAGAGGATCTGAAAGAGAGGATCTGAGGATCTGACGATCTGAAGGAGAGGATCTGAAGGAGAGGATCTGAGGGAGAGGATCTGAGGATCTGAAGGAGAGGATCTGAGGATCTGAAGGAGAGGATCTGAGGGAGAGGATCTGAGGATCTGAAGGAGAGGATCTGAGGATCTGAAGGAGAGGATCTGAGGATCTGAAGGAGAGGATCTGATGATCTGTCAGCGCGAGTCAGATCCTCATTTACAGGTCGATTTCTGTCCTTTGCCATCAATGCTTGCCAGATTGTACGATATGAGATTTTGTGTAAAAGTACATTTTGTGTAGTCACTACAGACTGAAGAAATCCTGTAAGATTAACTAAATTAACCCCCGAGTCAAATCATAGCTGAAATCCACGCTTACAATGGAATTTAGCCCCATTTATACTTATTTATAAGTATCATTATTCTATAAATATATAAAGACTCATTAAGACCTACAATGCATTATAAGTTATAGTTACATTTACATAAATATATATTTTAAATGTCCTTATAAGTCATGCATTTTCAATGCGTACTATTGCTTATAGTAGTTTCAAATTATACTGTAAAAATATTGTTGCAGTGTTTTGCTAGTATGTAACAAAGATAAAAAAAGATATCGTAAAAAAGATAAAAAATGTTCAACTGTTTGTGTGAATGATTTCTGTTTTTTCCCATTATTTTATTACAGGAATTATTGTTTGTTATTACATTTACAAATAAACAACTTAAAATATGTATAATGAGCACATCTTCATGATTTCTTAACACTTGCTTTAGTAAAATGACACTGTATGTTTTCACTTTACTTAAAGCCATCAGTGATGCCTCTATAGAGGTTACTAACTGGATTATCACTCACAAGAAGTATTTATAAGAACACAACACGGCTATTAATAACAATATAATCACTTATTTGACAGAAATAAATCTGAATAACTAAAAAGTCATTGTAGCTATAATATAATAACATTATAGTAATGCAGGCTGCATCTTTATAAATAGATAGAAAGTGTTACTGAAATCTCGAGTGACTTCAG
>NC_139972.1:80000-87500 GCF_963993115.1 Abramis brama
ATGCATTGGGATTGGCATTTAAAGACATTGTAAACTCTATTGGAGTTAGACAACACGTGTCAGGACCTACTCATCGTCATAATCATACTCTAGATCTAATATTATCACATGGAATAGATGTTGATGCCGTTGAAATTCTGCAGCAGAGCGATGACATCTCAGATCATTATCTAGTCTCGTGTAAACTTCATTTAGCCAAGGCTGCAAAGCCGACTCCGTGTTTCAAATATGTTAGACCTATCACTTCTGCCACTAAAGATTGCTTTATCAATAATCTTCCTGATCAGTTTCATCATCTCAGCATCCCAGATAGCTTAGAAGAACTTGATATTGCAACAGAAACTTTTAACTCTCTCTTTTCCAGCACTTTAGACACAGTTGCTCCGTTGTGCTTAAAGACGATTAAAGAAAATAGTCCAACGCCGTGGTACAACGAGCACACTCGGGCCCTTAAGAGAGCAGCCAGAGAGATGGAGCGCAACTGGAAGAAAACAAAACTAGAGGTATTTCGCATTTCATGGAAAGAGAGCTCGATTACTTACAGAGAGGCTTTAAAAGCTGCTAGATCTGCTTATTTTTCAAACCTATTAGAAGAAAATAAACATAATCCTAGGTATTTATTTGAAACAGTGGCTAAACTAATGAAAAATAAAGCTTCAAGCACCGAAGTTTCCAAGCAACACAGCAGTAATGACTTTATGAACTTCTTCACTTATAAGATTGATAATATCAGGGAGAAAATTATAACTATGCAACCGTCTACTACAGTATCGCATCAGACAGTGCATTGTAGTCTCCCGGAGGAAAAATTGTATTCATTCGTTGCTATAGAAGAGGAAGAATTTTCTAAACTCGTTAAATCATCTAAACCGACAACATGTATGTTAGACCCTATACCGACTAAGCTACTGAAAGAGATGCTCCCAGAGGTCACAGATCCTCTTCTTAATATCATTAATTCATCTTTGTCATTAGGATACCTACCAAAAAACTTTTGGCTATGATTAAACCGCTTGTTAAAAAACCGCAAATGTATGGGATGATTATAGTATCAAAATGATTAACACGTTCAAGCACACTTATCAATGAACTTGATACATGTTGCAGAAATGTTTTATCCAGGCCTTTCAACTTGCGTGTGCAAAATTCAAAATTGAATGAATGTGAAGCAATTTGTACAAATAGAGACATTTTTGTGAATACAAATGTTTTCCTTTGTATTAGTGTATCATAATTTGCGCATGCAACACAGAAGATGTGCATGTGTGGATCAGGCGACGCGTGCATTCATTGACGTCTTTTCTGAGTCGATCTCATTTGATTCATTTGGATTTTGAGACTTTCTTTTCGCGGTTTTAAGCATTTCACAACCCACACACAAACAACTACAAATGAATAGGCCTGGTGCTAATTATTAATGTGTGCACAAATACCCATATATTTGACAAATTCAAATTTAGTACACAATATTGGCCTACCTTATTAATAAAGCATACTTTATAGAAGCAAACAGATTAAATCAGATTATGAACAACACCCATAGAAAACCATTATAAAACGCTTAACGTGCAATAGCGCGTTGCATGTTCAATAAGGTGTATAGGCTACTGAGTTTTAAAGGTCCCGTTCTTCGTGATCCCATGTTTCAAACTTTAGTTAGTGTGTAATGTTGCTGTTAGAGCATAAATAATATCTGTAAAATTATAAAGCTCAAAATTCAATGCCAAGCGAGATATTTTATTTAACAGAAGTCGCCTACAGCGAACGGCCCGTTTGGACTACATCCCTCTACTTCCTTCTTTAATGACGTCACTAGAACCGTTTTTTGACTAACCTCCACCCACAGGAATGCTCCCTCAACTCTACCGAAATTCGTTTATGTACTTGCGCACTTCTTATAACTTACTGTGTTTACTCAGCTCTTACGGTGATTTTCTGAAGTAAAACTGACGCTTCATCTTTTGTGTGATGTACAATAAACTTTATTAAACTCATCAGTATATGTTTGATCATCATTCAGACAGCAGACTTGTAGGCTATTAATAAATAATGGATACATACAAGCAGATGACAAATACGTTATAATAACCGTAATTAAACTACTAAACTATACCTGTTATACAGCACTCTGCACCCCTGGGTCGTCCAGCAGCAGCTCATTTGCATTTAAAGGGCACACACTAAAACAGCTCGTTTTTCTGTGACCCAAAAAATGACAATTTAAACATACTGTAAAAAATGATCTGTTGGGTATTTTGAGCTGAAACTTCACATACACACTCTGGGGACATCAGAGACTTATTTTACATCTTGTGAAAAGGGGCATAATACGGGACCTTTAATATCAGCGTCTTACTGCATTGACGTTAAGCTTTTTCTTTATAATATGCTCTATGGGAGGAAAACTATATAGCCTACAGACAAGAGCCTATATGAACGCGACGCGCGGCGTTTCAAGTTAATGGCATTTCCCTTCCTGACGCGATGTTATTCATTGTACGCGCAAATTCAAAGCGTCGCGTCTGGGCACGTTAATGACGCTCGCGCTCTTTTAAACTCGTAATAAAGCGGTGAATGATTTTTCCAGAAATGACGCTGATCTACAGTACAAGTTTATATTTAGAATACATTGCAATCACTCCAAAATAGATGACGAAAACTCACACACCTGCATTACGAGCTGTGCTTCTTTGCGTGCCTATTTAGGCTTTTGCTTCGCAGCACCTGATGGATGCATTCGTTACACAAACTTTCAGAAGCCGGCACCCGCTTTGAAACTGAAACGTTAATTGGTTTAACTGCAGATGAGTGGCAATTCAACAATATCCAATGAACAATGAGGCTAGTATTTCTGCCCGTCTTGACTGGTGGACTATATAGGGGATGTTACGGTGATGGAGGCCCCTCCTCAAAGCCCGAGGCCCTAGGCAATCGCCTGTTCTGCCTATAGCTAGCGCCGGCCCTGAGTGTGAGTGTGTGTGTGTACTGAGCACACCGGTTCTGCTGCGGTTTAACAGATAAACACACAGAGGCTGAATGCTCAAACTCTAGGCCTCTCGTCTGCAGAACATCTAAAAACATTCACAAACTCTCCCTCGATTTACATGAAATGACTAAAAAGCTTTTGTATGGCCATTAACTCCTGCAGCAACACCTGCGGATCGACACACACACACAAGGAGAACCGATGGATGTTCATCAGTGAAGACTGAGACGCGTGTGCAGATTTGGGAGTGTGTGATCACACTGATGTGTGTGTGTTCGACATCATGCAGAGTTTACATGTGTAATGAAGGAGCTCGATCCTACAGAACATCTGCAGTCACCGGTGTGGGACGAGCGGTCAGCGCGCGTGACCCTCGCCGTGGGCAGAGGTGTGTGTGCGTGTGTAGAGGACAGAAGCTCGATTGGTTGCACACACACAAGAGATTGTTCTTCCTCCAGAGAAATTAGTTTTTTCCTCCGCATTCCTTCATTCTGTGCTTTGAGTGGCAGATGACAAGAAGCAGTTGTTCATGTCTGAGGGTCGAGAGAGGTCAAACACCCCCTCCACACACACACAAACACACACACACACACACACACACACACACACACTCCAGACAGAGAGAGAGAGAGAGAGAAACACACACAGAGAGATCTCTCTCTCTCTCTCTCTCTCTCTCTCACACACACACACACAGACCCATTACACACACACACACACACACACACACACACACTTGAGGGATTTATGAATGTTGACTCTGACCGGTCGATCTCATAATAAAGCACAAACACACACTCAGAGAGAAACACGGACACACCCGAGTTCACATGGTTAACATGCAGAAAGCCACTTTTGTTGAAGTTAAAAGGCTCTTTTGCAGATGCACAAATCTTGACTGTGATGATAAAAAGCTGATGAAATTAATACAGCAGTGAAAAAGAAAAAGGATTTATTCTGTCCTTGAACTACATTACGAGCAATTACATCACAAACAGTGGAAATATCATGTAGAAACTTTACACACTAGACCTAGAGAAAATACTGACGCAACAACACACAACACCCTAGTATAGCAAAGCTCTGGCAACAACGTACGCGGCACAATACACTAGTAACTGCATAGCAAACCCCCACAACACCCTAGTATCTGCACAGCAACGCCCTGGCAACAACACCCTAGTATCTGCATAGCAACGCCCTGGCAACAACACCCTAGTAACTGCATAGCAACGCCCTGGCAACAACACCCTAGTAACTGCATAGCAACACCCTTTCAATCACCCACAACACCCTAGAAATATGCATAGGAACGCCCTGGCAAACACTCACAACACCCTAGTATCTGCACAGCAACGCCCTGGCAACAACACCCTAATAACTGCATAGCAACACCCTGGCAACAACACACAACACCCTAGTAACTACATAGCAATGCTCTGGAAACAACACACACAGCACAACACAGTAGTAACTGCATAGCTGAACTGGGAACCCCCCCCACGTCACCCTAGTATCTGCATAGCAACACCCTAGTATCTGCACAGCAACACTCTGGCAACAACACCCTAGTAACTGCATAGCAACACCTTGGCAACAACACACAGCACCCTAGTAACTACATAGCAATGCTCTAGCAACAACACACACAGCACAACACAGTAGTAACTGCATAGCAACTGCATAGCAACGCCCTGGCAACACTCACAACACCATAGTATATCCATAGCTGTACTGCGAACCCCCCACGTCACCCTAGTAACTGCATAGCAACACCCTGGCAACAACACACAAAACCCTAGTATCTGCATAGAAATGCTCTGGCAACAACACACACGGCGCAACGCAGTAGTAACTGCATAGCAACGCCTTGGCAACACTCACAACACCAGAGTATCTACATAGCTGTACTGGGAACCCCCACGTCACCCTAGTATCTGCATAGCAACACCCTGGCAACCACTCAAGACACCCTAGTATCTGCATAGCAATGCCCTGGCAACAACACCCTTGTACCTGCATAGCAACACCCTGGCAACCACCCATGACACCCTAGTGTCAGAATATGCAACATGACTTTCAAGGTGCTTCAAAGTTAGGTGCATTATTGTTGATATAGCATCACTTTTTTGTATAAGCGAATTGGTATTTATCTAAGTTTTTTTCCACATCTGTGTGGAGTTTCTCTATCATAAGATTTAAAAACATTGGAAGTAATGGCTACTGGCCGATAGTCATTATTCTCCTGGGGGCATGCCTTTTTGGGTACTGGAATAATGATAGAGTTTTGGTACTGTACATGTATCTATAGAAAGCTGAAATAATTTATGCCAGGCTGGTGACAGTTCTTCTGCAAAAGTTTTTAAAAGAAAGGCAGACAGGTTGTCAGGGCCTGTTGCTTTAGTTGTTTGTATATTTTTAAACACCTTAATAACAGTGTGTGGTTCAATTACAATTCTATCCAAGTCAACATTACAAAATACATTCTCTAGCACTGCAGCACATTCCCTGGTATTGTCTGAATTAAAACGCATATAAAAAGTATTCAATTTGTTTGCCCTTGTAATTTCATTGTGGGCAAACAGGGGCTTCTTCTTAGTGTCCATATTAGTCATTTTTCTAATAGAGTCCCAAAGTGTCTTTGTGTTTGTGTTGTTCACTTGAGGTCTGTCAGCCAATCATGACAGCAGAACAACAGTCTCCACTTCACCAGCCTCACAGGATAATACACTCATTTAATAAAGTTCCCTCTATACAGCAGAACTAGAGTTCAGATGATGCGTCAATGTTTAGTGTCCCTTCATTACTGATTAATTTCACCTCTAATTGCATTAATCCACATAATCTGTCCATATGTCAGCAGTTTTCCTCACAGATGGAGTGAATCCTTCAGTTTCAGATGCTCTTCTGGATCAGTCCCACAACAGAAGTCAGTATGAGGAACTCTTACTGGGAGTCTGACAGAGAAACACTGATGTACTATATATATATACAGTGGGGAGAACAAGTATTTGATACACTGCCGATTTTGCAGGTTTTCCCACTTACAAAGCATGTAGAGGTCTGTAATTTTTATCATAGGTACTCTTCAACTGTGAGAGACAGAATCTAAAACAAAAATCCAGAAAATCACATTGTATGATTTTTAAATAATTTGCATTTTATTGCATGACATAAGTATTTGATCACCTACCAACCAGTAAGAATTCCGGCTCTCACAGACCTGTTAGTTTTTCTTTAAGAAGCCCTCCTGTTCTCCACTCATTACCTGTGTTAACTGCACCTGTTTGAACTCGTTACCTGTATAAAAGACACCTGTCCACACACTCAATCAAACAGACTCCAAACTCTCCACAATGGCCAAGACCAGAGAGCTGTGTAAGGACATCAGGGATAAAACTGTAGACCTGCACAAGGCTGGGATGGGCTACAGGACAATAGGCAAGCAGCTTGGTGAGAAGGCAACAACTGTTGGCGCAATTATTAGAAAATGGAAGAAGTTCAATATGACGGTCAATCTCCTTTGTAAGATGCAAGATCTCACCTCGTGGGGCATCAATGATCATGAGGAAGGTGAGGGATCAGCCCAGAACTACACGGCAGGACCTGGTCAATGACCTGAAGAGAGCTGGGACCACAGTCTCAAAGAAAACCATTAGTAACACACTACGCCGTCATGGATTAAAATCCTGCAGCGCACGCAAGGTCCCCCTGCTCAAGCCAGTGCATGTCCAGGCCCGTCTGAAGTTTGCCAATGACCATCTGGATGATCCAGAGGAGGAATGGGAGAAGGTCATGTGGTCTGATGAGACAAAAATAGAGCTTTTTGGTCTAAACTCCACTCGCCGTGTTTGGAGGAAGAAGAAGGATGAGTACAACCCCAAGAACACCATCCCAACCGTGAAGCATGGAGGTGGAAACATCATTCTCTGGGGATGCTTTTCTGCAAAGGGGACAGGACAACTGCACCGTATTGAGGGGAGGATGGATGGGGCCATGTATCGTGAGATCTTGGCCAACAACCTCCTTCCCTCAGTAAGAGCATTGAAGATGGGTCGTGGCTGGGTCTTCCAGCATGACAACGACCCGAAACACAGCCAGGGCAACTAAGGAGTGGCTCCGTAAGAAGCATCTCAAGGTCCTGGAGTGGCCTAGCCAGTCTCCAGACCTGAACCCAATAGAAACTCTTTGGAGGAGCTGAAAGTCCGTATTGCCCAGCGACAGCCCCGACACCTGAAGGATCTGGAGAAGGTCTGTATGGAGGAGTGGGCCACAATCCCTGCAGTGTGTGCAAACCTGGTCAAGAACTGCAGGAAACGTATGATCTCTGTAATTGCAAACAAAGGTTTCTGTACCAGATATTAAGTTCTGCTTTTCTGATGTATCAAATACTTATGTCATGCAATAAAATGCAAATTAATCACTTCAATGTGTCATACAAATCATACAATGTGATTTTCTGGATTTTTGTTTTAGATTCCGTCACTCACAGTTGAAGAGTACCTATGATAAAA
>NC_139972.1:90000-105000 GCF_963993115.1 Abramis brama
GGTCAGATCATGTCAGAATGAAACTGCAGGACCTTTGGCTTGAGTGTCACATCAATTACCCCCCACTCACATTACCCATAATGCACCTGTGCTCATTAACCAAAGACACGCAGAAAAGAGCTTGAAGACAGACATCAGTGAGTCAGTCAGACTGAACATGAACACACGCACACACACACACACACACACACACACTCTCTCTCTCGCTCTGATGTGATTGTGAGAAATCAATTACATCCATGAGAATGATGTATTTCCCTGATTGGCTTCATGCTAATGAGGGACACGCCCTTGAGCAGTAGATGATGTCATCAGCATTTCCAGTCTGTTTTCCTAAAGATGATCATCTTTTCAGATGAAGCAACCGACACCAAACACTCTTCTCATTTCAGAACTTTACTGTTTATCTGAATTATCATCAATTCTGTTGTATACGCACAAATCTACTGTATCACTGAAGCAACTTAAAGCACACAGGACATTCAGTCTCACTCAAACATCATAAACACAACCAATAATGACCAGAACAGAAATACCACCCCCCCCCCCCACCTCCCCACCTCGGTATTAAATATTCATAACGCTCATGAATAATGCAGTGAGCAGTGATTGGAATAGAAATATGACATCTGTATCAGTCTGAGATCTGGAATTATGAGGATTATGGTGTTACTCTTCATGCAGTTGAGTCACGAATCACAAGCATTTATGAAATCTGAATTCATCTTCCATAAATGAAGAGTAGAGACAGACAGAGCTTTCATGAGAAGTGAATGTCTGAAATGCTGCAGTAAATCACATAAGAATAAGAGTCTGACATCAGAGAGAGAGAGAGAGAGAGAGAGAGAGAGAGAGAGAGAGAGAGAGAGAGAGAGCTCACAGCTCAGTGTGTCTGTAAACACACTATATAACACTATACTGTGTATATATATATATATATATTAGGGGAGGGAATCTTTAGGCAACTCACGATCCGATTCCGATACTTGATCTCCTTTTTTTTGTATTAATTAGTTTCTTAATCTTAAAATCTTTTTTCATTTAATTGCATATGTAATTAATAAGCACCTTGGAGAAACTCAACCGCAGTGCAAAATATGAAAAGACAATGCAGAAAAGCAGAGCGCATGTGGCGGAAGACAAAACTTGTAGTCCATTATAACATCTACAAAGACAGCCTTCATGCTTTCAATGTGGAACTAGGCAAAGCTAGACAGACTTTCTTCTCAAATATTATAAACAGTAATTTAAACAACACACACACTCTTTTTGCTACTGTAGAGAGACTGACAAACCCCCCAAGCCAGATTCCCAGTGAAATGCTCTCAGACAGCAAGTGCAGTGAGTTTGCTTCTTTCTTCTCTGAGAAAATCAATAATATCAGAAAGGTGATCAGCACATCCTTGAGTTGCCCTGGGGTTAGACAGATCAGACCACCTGAGAAAGTAGTTACTATGTCTGATTTCGAAGAAATTGATGGCAAAATTTTGGAAGAAACCGTACAGCACCTTAAAACATCAACCTGCGCTCTTGACACACTTCCTACATCATTTTTCAAAAGTGTGTTAAACAGTTTAGAAGCAGATCTTCTAGAAGTGGTAAATGCCTCACTTCTCTCTGGGAGTTTTCCAAACTCCCTGAAAACTGCAGTTGTCAAGCCCCTCCTGAAAAAGAACAATCTGGATAAGACCATATTAAGCAACTATAGACCGATCTCAAATCTTCCTTTCATAGGCAAGATCATTGAAAAAGTTGTCTTCAATCAGCTGAACAAATTCTTATGCTCGAATGGACACTTTGACAATTTTCAATCTGGTTTCCGACCGCACCACAGCACAGAGACAGCGCTCATAAAGATAATAAATAATATTCGCTTAAATACTGATTCAGGCAAATTATCAGTGCTGGTACTACTCGACCTCAGTGCTGCATTTGACACTGTCGATCACAACATACTTCTGGACAGGCTGGAAAACTGGGTGGGGCTTTCTGGGATAGTCCTAAAATGGTTCAGGTCATACTTAGATGGGAGAGGTTATTATGTGAGTATAGGAGATCATAAGTCTGAGTGGACATCCATGACATGCGGAGTCCCTCAAGGCTCAAGTCTTGCGCCACTCCTGTTCAACCTGTATATGCTCCCAATGAGCCAAATAATGAGAAAGAACCAAATCGCTTACCACAGCTATGCAGACGACACACAGATCTACCACCGCTCTGCAGACGACACACAGATCTACCACAGCTCTGCAGACGACACACAGATCTACCACAGCTCTGCAGACGACACACAGATCTACTTAGCCCTATCGCCTAACGATTACAGCCCCATTGATTCCCTGTGCCAATGCATTGATGAAGTAAACATTTGGATGTGCCAAAACTTTCTTCAGTTAAACAAAGACAACATTTTGTTAATTTTAAATAATATAAACTAATATAGCTTCAAAACATGAAAGCAAGTAGCCTAGTAAATAATAGAGTGTGTGTGTGTGTGAGAATGTTTGTGTGTGTGTGTGTGTGTGCGCATGCGTGTGCGCGTGCATGCGCGTGCGTGTGTGTGTGTGTGTGTGTGTGCACACGCACGCGTTTCTGACCACCTCACTTATTCTTTCAGCCTACAGAGACTCAAACTCTCAGAGAATCACATAATTAGAACAGACGTTTATCGTAACGCGAGTGCTAACAGCTAACGGCTAACATGACTCAACAGAAACGACTGAATCCCGTCGCTGGCTGAGGTTTCTCTCCTGTACACGTATCACTCTGGTCTGGAAATGTCTGAATGGATTCTGCACAGTCATGATCCGGAGAGTAACAGGAGATCAGTGTGTTTCATTTCAAACCGGACGACACTCGACAGATCATTATTACGTTCCCAGAAACACCAGCGGGTCATTATGATGAAGCTCCTGGATGTTCATTTGGACTCTATAAAGGCTTTGGTCTGAGCATCATGTTTCTCAGTTTCCCACAGGAGAGCATTGAGTCCAGCGCTTATAAACCATAAAACAAAACACTCACATTAGACCGACTCCAGCGCGACTACAAACTATAGAACAAATCATTTACACAACTGAGACAAAACAGTCCAAAACAGACAAAAGCACCATCAATTTAGCACAATAAAAATAATACACATAATTTAATTCCATATAATAATAAAATAAAAATATTCTATTGCTATTCTGCACAGGTGCGTTTCTGAGAGACAATGATGACTTTAGATTAGGGATGCACTGATATGAAAATTTTGGCCGATACCTGATAATTCTTTATATTTGAAAGCCGATAACCGATAAACCAATAAATCTAAATCAACCCGCACAGCAACTGATTTACCAGCGGTTCAGATTTCAAAAATACCACAATCGCTTTATTCATATGTGATGCCGACACTGTGTTATCAAAACCGATCTGCTCTTCGATAACTACAAATCTTCCAGATCAGATGTACAATGAACAGATCATTATGAACAGATCATTATGATGAGTACCCGAATGATCCTAGGAGCTATGTTGTCCGGGGGTATATGCCCCTGGTAGGGTCTCCCAAGGCAAACAGGTCCTAGGTGACGGGTCAGACTAAGAGCGGTTCAGAAGTCCATTATGAGGCCCGGCATGGCGCAGCCAACCCCTCCCTGGAGCCAGGCCCGGGGATGGGGCTCGCATGCAAGTGGTTCACCCCAGGGTTCTGGAGAGGAGAATTCGGCCGATAGTCGAACCCTGGATTCAGGAGGAACAGTGTGGTTTTCGTCCCGGTCGTGGAACACTGGACCAGCTCTATAGCCTCTCCAGGTGCTGGAGGGTTCATGGGAGTTTGCCCAACCAATCCACATGTACTTTGTGGATTTGGAGAAGGCATTCGACTGTGTCCGTCGCGGCGTCCTCTGGATGGTGATCTGGGAGTATGGGGTCCGGGGCCCTCTGTTAAGGGCTGTCCGGTCCCTGTATAGTAAGTGAGTAAGTCAGACTTGTTCCCGGTGAATGTTGGACTCCGGCAGGGCTGCCCTTTGTCGCCGGTTCTGTTCATAGTTTTAATGGACAGAATTTCTAGGCGCAGCCAGGGGCCGGAGGGTGTCTGGTTTGGTGACCACATGATTTCATCTCTGCTTTTTGCGGATGATGTTGTCGTGTTGGCCCCATCAGACAAGGACCTCCAGCATGCACTGGGACGGTTTGCAGCCGAGTGTGAAACAGCTGGGATGAGAATCAGTCCGAGGCCATGGTTCTCAGTCGGAAAAGGGTGGCTTGCCCACTTCAGGTTGGTGGAGAGTTCCTGCCTCAAGTGGAGGAGTTCAAGTATCTTGGGGTCTTGTTCACGAGTGAGGAGGAACGGATGGAACGGGAGATCGACAGACAGATCGGTGCAGCTTCTGCAGTAATGTGGTCGATGTACCGGTCTGTCATGGTGAGGAAGGATAGATGGATAGATAGATAGCACTTTATTGTCCGTCTACACGGAAATTTGTCTTGCAATACAAGCTCCAACAATTACAACACAACAACCTAAAAAGCTAAAAACATAGAAGCATCAGTAAAAACATAAATAAATACTTAATTAATATGATGGGGACCCTGCCCTGCAAGAGTGGTCTTCAATAGCCATAAATATATAGATGAAAGTGAAAGTAGGTGGGAACTTTACTCTCCTGTATTGATTCAGCAGAGATATTGAGAGAGGAACAAATGAGTGTTTATATTTGTTCTTTCTGCATTCTGGGACCCTATAGCGCCTCCCGGAGGGCAGGAGTTGATACTCCTGCTGCAACACATGGGAAGAGTCCTGGGAGATTTTGTCAGCCAGTCTGACGGTGTGCAGTACATGGCTTTCAGTGAACGCGTTCTCCACTGAGTGTCCCACCAATTTGGAACAGATTCCCAGGAGCTGTAGAATCCTTGCCTTCAGATGAGCTGAGAGGCCCCAATACCACACTGCGCCTCCATACGGCAGAATGCTTTGAATTGTTGACACAAAGAAGAAACAGGATTTCGCTGCTCGCTCCGAATGACCTAAGTCTCCTTAAAAAGTAGATTCTCTGCTGTACTTTGCTGCAGATATAGTCTTGATAGGAGCTGAGCTGCAAGGCGAAGCTCTCGATTTACTGGTCGATCTACATTCCTACTCTCACCTATGGTCATGAGCTGTGGGTCATGACCGAAAGGACAAGATCCAGGATACAGGCGGCCAAAATGAGCTTTCTCCGCAGGGTGGCTGGGCGATCCCTTAGAGATAGGGTTGTTATAATGTTCTCATTATAATTTTATGTCATCAGTATGACAGACTTATGCTGCACATGTTTCACTGAACTGTATTTTCTTTTTTTGAAATGATTCCAATCATATTAAATAATCCATTATTTATCGGCTTTAATATATCAGCCATTTTTTTTATATTGGGCTGATGACAATAACATTAAAAATTAACATATATCGATACTGATAGGGTGGCTGATTTATTGTACATCCCTACTTTACATACTTTCGTGGTGTTTTTGTTCTTTGTGAAGCTTCAGTTGGACGAGCAGAGCATCATGAAGACGTGTGTCACGACACGAGTAATAAATAAACGAACAGTGTTGATCACAAGCACAGCAGTCAGGCATTCAGGAAGGTTTGCATGTTAACGTATGATGTAAAAGAAGAATCAAACCAAGATTCTCCCAGAACGTTCTGGCAAGGTTCTCTCAACATTATGAACAAACTTTATTCCAGTTACATTAATAAGAATGTTCGTTCCAAATTATCTGGTCTTTAATAATGTTCTGAAACGTTAGCATGGAACGTTTTTTCCCTGAAAGATTTCAGTTGGAATTCGTGGAAAAAATGTTTTTTAAATGTTCATTCATGTTCAAAGATCATTCAAAAGTAATGTTCAGAGAACATTCAAAAGTGACATTCAGACAACATTCAAAAGTAACGTTAATAATGTTTGAAGAATGATACAATGGAATGTTTCCTTAATGTCCGCATAACCAAGAGAAAACATTTTTAAAACGTTTAAAAAAACTGGACATTTAGACATTTAGAAATAACATTACTGAGAACATTAGCAAAACGTTCTTTGAACATACTTTTGTCAGCTGGGCTTACACTACAACTGAAACACAATCCAGGATATCAGAGACGGTTCCTGAAAGCGAAGGAAAGAGTTTGTGACGCGTCACACAGAACTGTGTGTGCTCTCAGACTGAAGAAATGATGCAGAACTCCAGCAATAAAACACACTCGTTCTGCTGTTCACACTCAGATCTGATCCAGCAATAAAACACACTCGTTCTACTGTTCACACTCAGATCTGATCCAGCAATAAAACACACTCGTTCTTCTGTTCACACTCAGATCTGATCCAGCAATAAAACACACTCGTTCTGCTGTTCACACTCAGATCTGATCCAGCAATAAAACACACTCGTTCTGCTGTTCACACTCAGATCTGATCCAGCAATAAAACACACTCGTTCTTCTGTTCACACTCAGATCTGATCCAGCAATAAAACACACTCGGTCTTCTGTTCACACTCAGATCTGATCCAGCAATAAAACACACTCGTTCTGCTGTTCACACTTGTTCTTCTGTTCACACTCAGATCTGATCCAGCAATAAAACACACTTGTTCTGCTGTTCACACTCAGATCTGATCCAGCAATAAAACACACTCGTTCTTCTGTTCACACTCAGATCTGATCCAGCAATAAAACACACTCGTTCTGCTGTTCACACTCAGATCTGATCCAGCAATAAAACACACTCGTTCTGCTGTTCACACTTGTTCTTCTGTTCACACTCAGATCTGATCCAGCAATAAAACACACTTGTTCTGCTGTTCACACTCAGATCTGATCCAGCAATAAAACACACTCGTTCTTCTGTTCACACTCAGATCTGATCCAGCAATAAAACACACTCGTTCTTCTGTTCACACTCAGATCTGATCCAGCAATAAAACACACTCGTTCTGCTGTTCACACTCGTTCTTCTGTTCACACTTAGATCTGATCCAGCAATAAAACACACTCGTTCTGCTGTTCACACTCAGATCTGATCCAGCAATAAAACACACTCGTTCTGCTGTTCACACTCAGATCTGATCCAGCAATAAAACACACTTGTGTGATGTTCACACTCAGATCTGATCCAGCAATAAAACACACTCTCTGCTGTTCACACTCAGATCTGATCCAGCAATAAAACACACTCGTTCTTCTGTTCACACTCAGATCTGATCCAGCAATAAAACACACTCGTTCTGCTGTTCACACTCAGATCTGATCCAGCAATAAAACACACTCGTTCTGCTGTTCACACTCAGATCTGATCCAGCAATAAAACACACTCGTTCTGCTGTTCACACTCAGATCTGATCCAGCAATAAAACACACTCGTTCTGCTGTTCACACTCAGATCTGATCCAGCAATAAAACACACTCTGTCTTCTGTTCACACTCAGATCTGATCCAGCAATAAAACACACTCGTTCTGCTGTTCACACTCAGATCTGATCCAGCAATAAAACACACTTGTTCTTCTGTTCACACTCAGATCTGATACAGCAATAAAACACACTCGTTCTGCTGTTCACACTCAGATCTGATACAGCAATAAAACACACTCTGTCTTCCGTTCACACTCAGATCTGATCCAGCAATAAAACACACTCGTTCTTCTGTTCACACTCAGATCTGATCCAGCAATAAAACACACTCGTTCTGATGTTCACACTCAGATCTGATCCAGCAGTAAAACACACTCGGTCTTCCGTTCACACTCAGATCTGATCCAGCAATAAAACACACTCTGTCTTCCGTTCACACTCAGATCTGATCCAGCAATAAAACACACTTGTTCTTCTGTTCACACTCAGATCTGATCCAGCAATAAAACACACTCGTTCTGCTGTTCACACTCAGATCTGATCCAGCAATAAAACACACTCGTTCTGCTGTTCACACTCAGATCTGATACAGCAATAAAACACACTCTGTCTTCCGTTCACACTCAGATCTGATCCAGCAATAAAACACACTTGTTCTTCTGTTCACACTCAGATCTGATCCAGCAATAAAACACACTCGTTCTGCTGTTCACACTCAGATCTGATACAGCAATAAAACACACTCTGTCTTCCGTTCACACTCAGATCTGATCCAGCAATAAAACACACTCGTTCTTCTGTTCACACTCAGATCTGATCCAGCAATAAAACACACTCGTTCTGATGTTCACACTCAGATCTGATCCAGCAGTAAAACACACTCGGTCTTCCGTTCACACTCAGATCTGATCCAGCAGTAAAACACACTCGGTCTTCCGTTCACACTCAGATCTGATCCAGCAATAAAACACACTCGGTCTTCCGTTCACACTCAGATCTGACCCAGCAATAAAACACACTCGGTCTTCTGTTCACACTCAGATCTGATCCAGCAGTAAAACACACTCGGTCTTCCGTTCACACTCAGATCTGACCCAGCAATAAAACACACTCGGTCTTCTGTTCACACTCAGATCTGATCCAGCAGTAAAACACACTCGGTCTTCCGTTCACACTCAGATCTGATCCAGCAATAAAACACACTTGTGTGATGTTGTGCTTCTGAAGGGCATCAGAAACCCAAACACACATCTGGTCACAGCAGGAAGACTTGAGATCTGAACATGATTTCATTTGGACCGGAGAGATTGTAATGATATTCAGATTTAAAGCGTCGGTTTCATTAAAAGCTCTCTGTTTCATTAAAAGCTCTCTCTCGTCTCTGTTTGGTTCCTGATTCACATTTGAGCTCTTCTAGTCGATCTGATCTTCACCTGCTTTTGCTGCTGCTCACAAAGCCACAACATCCCAGCTAACAGAACCAGTTCTAACAACATTGTGCTAACATACGCGGAAGTGACAAAAAAAAATCTGTATTATGAATTTTAAAGGCCAGACAAGTAATTTGTTGAGGTCAATTTGTAGAGAAGGACTACACACCAGCGCACATATTCAAACGCGGATCTCTATAGACTAAACATGTGATGCGCATGTGCGCGCCGTCACTGTTTCACAGATTCACGTTTTTGAAGTTTACGCGGAGATGATAACGTTTTTCAAAGATTTCAATGTTTGCACACTATTGCCGTGCAAATGAGCGACCAGAGCGCATTAAGGGTTTTCTGTCCCGAAGTTAATAACTAATGATCTTTACAACGGAAGTGAATCAATCAAAACTAACTTTATCTGGACAATAACTTTATTTTAGATCTGCTGTAAAGCCTAAACAATCTCTGTTACTGTAATCTCCTATTATCACTGTAAAGCTGCTTTGAAACAATCTATATTGTTAAAAGCACTATATAAATGAAGGAGACTTGACTTGACTGAATGCTCTCTGAATGCTTAAAACGTCCAGTTTTTTTTTTTTTTTTTTTTTGGTTTATGTGAACATTAGAGAAAACATTATTATGTTTTATTATTTTGCACATATTATGGGAACGTTACTTTTGAATGTTCTGAAATATATATATTTTTAAATGTTAGATGAACATCCAACTAAAATGTTTCAGAATAACCTTCCCTGAATGATGTATAAATAATGTTTTTGTGCTAACATTTTGAGAACATTATTAAAGACCAGAAAACCTTGAGCGAAACTTTGCCAGAATGTTCAGAAAGTTCTGAGAATGCTGGGATATTTCCCAAAAACAATGCAACACACATTAGTAGTAAACACAGAAAGCATCAACGGGCATTAGCAAGTGTAATATGAAGAGTTAGACATGATGAATATGAATAAATCACATGGACAGAGATGCAGATATATCAGAACCACCTAAAACACCAACATCTGGACTCAGACCTGCAGTGTTCACACACACTGCGACCCACCAGAATCCTTCAATTGTTTACAGAGGAACGACCTCCTCACACACAGCAGGGTTTCTCAGAAACAGAGACACACTGCAGACACGACTGACACACACACACACACACACGGCAGAATCCAGCTTTAGACGGCTACTACACCATTGTCAAACTGGCTTTCAATAAAACATGGCTGCCTGTACAATAGAAACGGGAAAACCAAGTAAAACTGTGTTACCTGACTAGAGAAAGACTGCTTTAGTAGGAAATACTTCTTAGCAAACTTTTAGTCATACACTCTAAAAAAAAATCTTGGGTTATTTTTTCTACCCAAATCCTGAGTTGAGCCTTTTGGGTCCTTTTTTGGAGAGTTATTTTTTCAGTGTTTGGGTAGTGTTCTTGTGTTACCCAGATCCTGGGTCAGACGTAACAACCCAGTGCTTGGGTGGTGTTCTTGTGTTACCCAGATCCTGGGTCAGACGTAACAACCCAGTGTTTGGGTAGTGTTCTTGTGTTACACAGATCCTGGGTCAGACGTAACAACCCAGTGTTTGGGTAGTGTTCTTGTGTTACCCAGATCCTGGGTCAGACGTAACAACCCAGTGTTTGGGTAGTGTTCTTGTGTTACCCAGATCCTGGGTCAGACGTAACAACCCAGTGTTTGGGTAGTGTTCTTGTGTTACCCAGATCCTGGGTCAGACGTAACAACCCAGTGTTTGGGTGGTGTTCTTGTGTTACCCAGATCCTGGGTCAGACGTAACAACCCAGTGTTTGGGTAGTGTTCTTGTGTTACCCAGCTCCTGGGTCAGACGTAACAACCCAGTGTTTGGGTGGTGTTCTTGTGTTACCTAGATCCTGGGTCAGACGTAACAACCCAGTGTTTGGGTAATGTTCTTGTGTTACCCAGATCCTGGGTCAGATGTAACAACCCAGTGTTTGGGTAGTGTTCCTGTGTTACCCAGATCCTGGGTCAGACGTAACAACACAGTGTTTGGGTAGTGTTCTTGTGTTACCCAGATCAGCTCCACATGTGTGATGTTCTACAAGAGAAACAGCAGTGTGTGATAAACGGTCTCTCTGTGAGGAATCTGATCGCTCTCTCTCTCGCAGATCCTGGTAAATCTCTTCATAACGGCAGGAATCGAGTCAGACGACTGTTTTCTGACTGAGATTTTACAGGTTTTGAACTCAAAGGCCCTGAAGAGGCTCGTGACCCGCAAGTCAAGGTCTTTCTTTTTTGAGAACACTTATACAAAGTAATGTCCATTCTAAATGCAAATTACAATCTTGAATAATCAGAGACGAGGCTTCAGCAGAAAAATGACTTCACATTGGTTTAAAAATCACCACTGTAATGATCTAATAGTGTCTCATGGACTGAATATGGTTTAATATCTCACGTACATCAGAGAAACACGACATTCAGAACCGGCTCGCTCGTACTTCACACACACGCTTTCTGCTGCACGATCACGGTTTGAAAATAAATTTAGTAATTGGCAATCACAATGTCTGAAAATAAGATATCATGAGACCAAGTTCAAAGCGGAAGCAGCATCAGAAATACAGAACAGAAGATTAAACTCAAACCTCTGAGATAAGAGTAATAGTTAAAATTCTTTCTTCAGTGGAACATAAAGATCTTTTGAAGAACGTTGGAAGCCCTCTGACTTAAAAACACAGAGAAGAAATAAAGTCACTCACGGCATGAGTAAATGATAACAGGATTATCCCTTTAAACCCGAAGAACACACACACATGCTCAGAAGAGCCGAGATAAACAGAAGTTAAACTGAAGTGATGGTAAACTCCACTATTGATCCTCTGAGACGCAGAAACTCACTCCTGTCGTCTCTAGAAGGGTTTATTTCTCTGAGAAAACACACACACCGGTGCAGAGCTGCAAGAGTTTCTTAGAGTACAGTAGTACAGTATACCGTAGTACAGTGTACAGTAGTACAGTATATAATAATTCAATTTAAAAATTAAAATGTGTAAAACTATTTAAAATGTGAATTCTTGATATTAAGAATGTACTTTTTCTAGTAACGATGTCTATTTCTGATATCAGGAATTACATTTTCATTAGTACTAGTTAAAGGAGGGAGGAGCACTGTGGAGTCAGGTGTGACTGTGTGGCAATGGCTAATGGTTCACACACACACACACACACACACACACACACACACACTCACTCACTCACTCACTCACTCACTCACTCACACACACACACACACACACACACACACACACACACACACACACACACTCACACACTCACTCACTCACTCACTCACACTCACACACACACACACACACAATGCGTGACTCATGCAATTGACACTTTTCACACACTCTCAAGCCACACATCCATTTTCTCACACAGAGAACAGAGGACACTGACACACACACACACACACACACTCAGAGTTGCACAGAGGACACTGACACACACACACACACTCAGAGTTGCACAGATGACACTGACACACACACACACCCACTCAGAGTTGCACAGAGGACACTGACACACACAGATAACACACACACACACACACTCACACACACACAGTCAGAGTTGCACAGAGGACACTGACACGCACAAACCCAATCGCTCAAACACATCAGGAGGAGATCTGATGAAACTGCACAAGTGTAAACGCATCTGAGTGTTGAAACCACATGTACATTTTACTCCTCCCAACAAAGCTAAAAAATGAACGTGTGAGAGCGTGTTATATGTTATTGGCTATATGTTATATGTTATATGTTATTGGCTATATGTTATATGTTATATGCTATATTTTATTGGCTATATGTTATATGTTATATGCTATATGTTATATGTTATAGCCAGATATGACGATGCTACTGCAGCATCACTGCATATATGAATATATTCATCAAGCCAACGTGCAAACTATCGCAAATCATAGTGAAAGTAAGTCCCAGACGCGTAACACAATCATCTTCATTAGAAGTAAAGAAACGAGACGATGTTAGCAGGGCTGTTGCCGCTCTCTCCTCCTGCGGTCTGTGAACTCATATCAGTGACGTGAACTCCATTTAATCTGCATATAGTCCAGGAATTGAAGATCTGTTTTGCAAAACACGTTGTAGGTCTCGTTTACACTGTCAGTGAAATGTGACCCAATCCCGATTTTTCGCTCATATGTGACACAGATCGAATGTGTTCTATGACAGTGTGAACAGGAAAAAACGCATGCATTCGGATATTTCCAGATCGGTTTCAGGCCTCATTCATATGTGGAAATAAATCAGATATAAATCATATATGTGCCAATGCGACTGTCATGTAAACAGGCAGATCGGATTTTCTGAGGCATTAGGCAACGTCTCCGCGGTTTAATGACGAGAGAAACCCCGACGCGCTTCTGCAAAGGGACGGAGGCCAGGCGAAACGTGGACAAACGTTGACACAACATATCAAAGGTTAGCTTGCTCATCCTAAAGTTTCAGACCCACTGCTCTTAAAGCCCTCCACAATATGCTCCCACCAGTCCTGAGATCTCTCGCACACAATAACTGAAGCATATGCGCAATGATGATGGCCCTTTTCCTCCTCCGCCTCATAATCATGGTGATGTTTGGCGAACTTTGCATATATTGCAAAGCTTGCATCAAGAATATTTCACGTTCGTCCGTCTGTGCAAGAACCCCCTTTAAACATGCGCAACGTTTCAGATAGATGAATCGGATATGGGTCACAGTTGAAAACGTGTAAACGGACGATCGAAAAAATCGGATAAAGGCAACCAATCAGAATTGGGCATGAAGACCAGCAGTGTGAACGAGGCCTGAGTTGATCGAGGCCTGAATTGAACGAGGCCTGAGTTGAACGAGGCCTGAGTTGAACGAGGCCTGAGTTGATCGAGGCCTGAGTTGAACGAGGCCTGGGTTGATCGAGGCCTGAGTTGATCGAGGCCTGCGTTGATCGAGGCCTGAGTTGATCGAGGCCTGAGTTGAACGAGGCCTGGGTTGATCGAGGCCTGGGTTGATCGAGGCCTGAGTTGATCGAGGCCTGAGTTGAACGAGGCCTGGGTTGAACGAGGCCTGAGTTGATCGAGGCCTGAGCTGATCGAGGCCTGGGTTGTACGGGGCCTGGGTTGAACGAGGCCTGAGTTGATCGAGGCCTGAGTTGATCGAGGCCTGAGTTGAACGAGGCCTGAGTTGATTGAGGCCTGATTTGAACGAGGCCTGAGCTGAACGAGGCCTTAGTTGATCGAGGCCTGAGTTGAACGAGGCCTGTGTTGATCGAGGCCTGAGTTGAGCGAGGCCTGAGTTGATCGAGGCCTGAGTCGAACGAGGCCTGGGTCGATCGAGGCCTGTGTTGATCGAGGCCTGAGTTGAGCGAGGCCTGAGTTGATCGAGGCCTGAGTCGAACGAGGCCTGTGTTGATCGAGGCCTGAGTTGATCGAGGCCTGCGTTGATCGAGGCCTGCGTTGATCGAGGCCTGAGCTGAACTAGGCCTGAGCTGAACGAGGCCTGAGCTGATCGAGGCCTGGGTTGATCGAGGCCTGGGTTGATCGAGGCCTGGCCTGGGTCGATCGAGGCCTGCGTTGATCGAGGCCTGAGTTGATCGAGGCCTGGGTTGATCGAGGCCTGGGTTGATCGAGGCCTGGGTTGATCGAGGCCTGAGTTGATCGAGGCCTGAGTTGTTCGAGGCCTGGCCTGAGTTGATCGAGGCCTGAGTTGAACGAGGCCTGAGCTGATCGAGGCCTGAGTCGAAAGAAGCCTGAGTCGATCGAGGCCTGAGTTGAACGAGGCCTGAGTTGATTGAGGCCTGAGTCGATTGAGGCCTGAGTCGATCGAGGCCTGAGTTGATCGAGGCCTGAGTTGATTGAGGCCTGAGTTGATCGAGGCCTGAGTTGATCGAGGCCTGGGTTGATCGAGGCCTGAGTTGATTGAGGCCTGAGCTGAACGAGGCCTGAGCTGATCGAGGCCTGAGTTGATCGAGGCCTGAGTTGACGAGGCCTGAGTTGATCGAGGCCTGAGTCGAACGAGGCCTGGGTCGATCGAGGCCTGAGTTGAGCGAGGCCTGAGTTGATCGAGGCCTGAGTTGAACGAGGCCTGGGTTGATCGAGGCCTGGGTTTATCGAGGCCTGGGTTGATCGAGGCCTGAGTTGATCGAGGC
>NC_139972.1:110000-125000 GCF_963993115.1 Abramis brama
CAGTTTGCAGAAGTTACACACTTCTAATGCTTCAGGCTTAGAAACAATCTTCCTTTTGGGCTTTATTCCAGAAACGATGTACGTTACAGGAAGTGACATCATCAGAAGGCCAACACTAACCTCCTATCAGGAGAACACGATCCTGTCATGTTAATAACGGCAAGGAAGCAATATGCAAGTAAAACTCTTCTTTATTGACAAAACGTAGAAAATGATGGAGACACGACCACGGGGTGTGGCGCAGGGACCTCGATGGCCAACAGAGTGCTGGTGAGATGGTCAGAAGAGATGGAGTGATGATGATGATGAATAATCCAGAACACGGAGACGAAAACACGACCGGAACTCAGGAACAGGAACAAAGCACACAAACTGGACGTCAACCGGGATCAGGAACCACACACACGAAAACACCAAACAACGATCTGACAAAGAGAGGACAACACAGTGAGTATAAAAAGGTGTAGTGGATGAGCTGCAGCTGGTGTCTGAGAGTGAGACGGCTGATCGCTGATTAGCGCTGATGGGCTGGTCACGCCCCTTACTCACACACACACACACGTATAACAACAAAGACACGAGACAAGAAGGAAACAGAGAATTCATGAACCGTGACAGATCCGGCGTGTTTTTACACCAATCCAAACTCAACTCAAGGCATTGTTACTCACTTAATAATGTTGGGTTAAAAATAACCCAACGAGTAACCCAACTATGGGGGGGGGGGGCCCTTCCCAACTGTGGGCTATTCTAACCCAGTGCACTGAGTTAAAAGCCAAGCCAGCTGGGTTAAAAGTAACCCTACTACAGTTAAGTTAACTATATATTTTAATGACTTTATTTTAATAAATAAAATACACTTTGTGTTCAAATACAGATTGTTTATTTGTATAAAACAATAGATATGTCTCAACAAATATATATTTAAATTAGAAACTAAATATTGGGGAGTTTAGAACTTAATGTAAATATACATAACTGTGTACAAATATTCAAAATAACCCAAAAGCCGGGTTTATTACTAGAAATTACCCAACGATTTAAAAAAATGACCCAATATATGTAACCCAACGTTTTTTACTGTGTACAGTTTGTGTTAATTAATGATAGATCAGAATGAATATATAGTATTTCATCATTACTGGAGCTCAAACGTGTGGTGTGTGTGTGTGTCACACAATGAAACATGTAAAGTAAGAGAACTGACTGAAGAATCATCTGAAGGGCGTTAGTTGTGTGTAAATATCCCATCATGCTCTAGACTTTGAGAGACGCTACGACTGCTCCTTGTTATCCAGCGCTCGATATTTCCATAAAGACATTAAAGACAACAGTCACGACTCGCATCTGTCCTCCAGATCAGACAAATCCTTCATCACTGATATCTCTGAGCAATTTACATACAAACACACACACCAGATTCACAGTACGTGCGTGTGCACATAAATTACTGAACGCTCGGTTGATGAAACACAACATCAGACACACACACACACACACACACGCACCACACACACCACACACTCACGCTCACACACACACACACACACACTGTTCCTCTAGAGATTCCCAGCCGTTGTCCTGAAGCTCCTCTGTACATCGGAGAAACCCTGAGTTATTTAATCATGTCACATCAACATGAACGAGCCCTGAGTGAAGCTGAACACACACACACACTCACTCACACACACACACTCACTCACACACACACACACACACTCACACACACACTCACACACACACTCACACACACACTCACACACACACTCACACACACACTCACACACACACTCACACACACACTCACACACACACTCACACACACACTCACACACACACTCACACACACACTCACACACACACACTCACACACACACTCACACACACACTCACACACACACTCACACACACACTCACACACACACTCACACACACACTCACACACACACTCACACACACACTCACACACACACTCACACACACACTCACACACACACTCACACACACACACTCACACACACACTCACACACACACTCACACACACACTCACACACACACTCACACACACACTCACACACACACACTCACACACACACTCACACACACACTCACACACACACTCACACACACACTCACACACACACTCACACACACACTCACTCACACACACACTCACACACACACTCACACACACACTCACACACACACTCACACACACACACACACTCACACACACTCACACACACTCACACACACTCACACACACACTCACACACACACACACACTCACACACACACAAAGAGTGAGCAGAGATACACAGGCTGATCCGCAGCTGGTGGCACGAGTTATTAATAAAGCAGTGTGAATTACATGCAGTATTAGGAGTATTATTTTACTGTGACAGTCACACTAACCGATCACATCAGCCGAGTCTCTTCACTTCATAAGAACAACAACAACAATCTGGACACAATAAACCACTGTAACATAAACCGATCAGATGCTGAAGGACAATGAAAAGTTTCTCTTTCTGGTATGTGTGATCAGACTCATGAAACACTGCAAACGTCGACTTTACTACTCTTACGTTACCAGCACTAAACCAGGAGCGTTGTGTGTGTGTGTGAGGACAGACCGTCATTGGACTCGATCAATGTCTGCAGGGCCTCCATTATAATGATCAAACCACAACATGTTTATCTGCACCACTATTGATGAGAAACACTAATTAATCCTGATCGCAAGAAAACAAGTGAAAAACAGCAGCTGCCTCAGGACAGAGAGAGAGATCTCACGTGTGTGTGTGTGTTTGTGTGAGAGTGTGTGAGTGAGTGAGAGTGTGTGTGTGATTGTGTGTGTGTGTGTGTGTGATTGTGTGTGTGTGTGTGTGTGTGTGTGTGTGAGAGTGAGTGAGTGAGTGTGCGTGCGTGAGTGAGTGTGTGTGTGTGTGTGTGTGAGTTTCTTCTTAAACATCGACTGATAGACTTCTCATTCAAAATCTCATTCAGCTGAAAAACTCATTAACACAGAAATGCAGCAAATTAAAAGTGTAATCTCTACAGTGCAGGGTTATTTATTTACCGTCTGTTCAAAACCGTCCAAAACCAAAGATATTCCCGTCCAGAGACTGACTGAAGATGAGGAACCCACTTCAAATATCGCCATATGAAATACAATATGAACCCAATCAGAATGAGCAGCACATATGAGCAATAACAGAGAAACACAATCTCAGGAACACAGACGAACACTGCGGATCAATATCAGCTTCAGGAAACTCTCTTCAGCTCAAGGTCTGTGTTGATCTGCTAGAGATAATAATAAATACAGTAGATCTAGAGCTATACTGCTGTAACGCGGTGAAAATCACTACACAAATGAACTTGACTGACATAAAAATGGTGGATTAAATATAAAAATGGCGGATGAGCTGAAGAGTCATGTGACTGAAACAGATGAAGGAGACGCCTTCAAACAGCAGGAATTCTCAAAGAAGAACAACAAAGAAACAGAAGAAATGATAATAAAGAGAAACAAATGTCTGAGCTGATAGACGGTTTGATCCTCAATCTCTGCTTGATTCTCCGTCAATACAGAGACGTTACTCTCCAGACTGAGCGTTTACTGTGATGATGATGGACACGCCGAACATCGAGCAGATCTGGTCAAACACGCGCTTCACCACACGAAACTCTCTCAGTGTGTCCCACGGGATTCTGTGAGACTGTGGACATTGGTCCGGGAACACACACATTAATGACACACACAGGTATTTTAGGCTGCCGTCACTATAAAGGTACAATATGTAAGATTTTTGTAATAAAATATCCAAAAACCACTTGCACAGTGTGGTATATTTCATGCAGTTGTGTACTTACATTATCCCAAAAGTTCACAAGGATTTGTAAATCCAGAGTAATTCCAGTTTTAAACAATGGCTTGTCCCTGGTCATTGTCGCATATCAATGATGTAATATATTCGCGCTATCCTCAGTTTGCGCTTGTAGAAACCATAGATATAATACATAGATGCCTCATTAGCGGCCGGTTCAATGGGGCGCTCTAGGTAATCCGCTAATGAGGCATCTATGTGTATATAGATGGGGTGGTGGAGGGATGCTGAACTGTCAGTGAGGAGATAGGGTGGTGGAGGGATGCTGAACTGTCAGTGAGGAGATGGGGTGGTGGAGGGATGCTGAACTCACAGTGATGAGATGGGGTGGTGGAGGGATGCTGAACTGTCAGTGAGGAGATGGGGTGGTGGAGGGATGCTGAACTCACAGTGAGGAGATGAGGTGGTGGAGGGATGCTGAACTGTCAGTGAGGAGATGGGGTGGTGGAGGGATGCTGAACTCACAGTGAGGAGATGAGGTGGTGGAGGGATGCTGAACTGTCAGTGAGGAGATGGGGTGGTGGAGGGATGCTGAACTCACAGTGATGAGATGGGGTGGTGGAGGGATGCTGAACTGTCAGTGAGGAGATGGGGTGGTGGAGGGATGCTGAACTCACAGTGATGAGATGGGGTGGTGGAGGGATGCTGAACTCACAGTGAGGAGATGGGGTGGTGGAGGGATGCTGAACTGTCAGTGAGGAGATGGGGTGGTGGAGGGATGCTGAACTCACAGTGATGAGATGGGGTGGTGGAGGGATGCTGAACTGTCAGTGAGGAGATGGGGTGGTGGAGGGATGCTGAACTCACAGTGATGAGATGGGGTGGTGGAGGGATGCTGAACTGTCAGTGAGGAGATAGGGTGGTGGAGGGATGCTGAACTCACAGTGAGGAGATGGGGTGGTGGAGGGATGCTGAACTAACAGTGAGGAGATGGGGTGGTGGAGGGATGCTGAACTGTCAGTGAGGAGATGGGGTGGTGGAGGGATGCTGAACTGTCAGTGAGGAGATGGGGTGGTGGAGGGATGCTGAACTCACAGTGAGGAGATGGGGTGGTGGAGGGATGCTGAACTCACAGTGATGAGATGGGGTGGTGGAGGGATGCTGAACTGTCAGTGAGGAGATGGGGTGGTGGAGGGATGCTGAACTCACAGTGAGGAGATGGGGTGGTGGAGGGATGCTGAACTGTCAGTGATGAGATGGGGTGGTGGAGGGATGCTGAACTGTCAGTGAGGAGATGGGGTGGTGGAGGGATGCTGAACTCACAGTGAGGAGATGGGGTGGTGGAGGGATGCTGAACTCACAGTGAGGAGATGGGGTGGTGGAGGGATGCTGAACTCACAGTGAGGAGATGGGGTGGTGGAGGGATGCTGATCTCACAGTGAGGAGATGGGGTGGTGGAGGGATGCTGAACTGTCAGTGAGGAGATGGGGTGGTGGAGGGATGCTGAACTGTCAGTGAGGAGATGGTGTGGTGGAGGGATGCTGAACTCAGTGAGGAGATGGGGTGGTGGAGGGATGCTGAACTAACAGTGAGGAGATGGGGTGGTGGAGGGATGCTGAACTGACAGTGAGGAGATAGGGTGGTGGAGGGATGCTGATCTCACAGTGAGGAGATAGGGTGGTGGAGGGATGCTGAACTCACAGTGAGGAGATGGGGTGGTGGAGGGATGCTGAACTCACAGTGAGGAGATGGGGTGGTGGAGGGATGCTGAACTCACAGTGAGGAGATGGGGTGGTGGAGGGATGCTGAACTAACAGTGAGGAGATGGGGTGGTGGAGGGATGCTGAACTCACAGTGAGGAGATAGGGTGGTGGAGGGATGCTGAACTCACAGTGAGGAGATGGGGTGGTGGAGGGATGCTGAACTCACAGTGAGGAGATGGGGTGGTGGAGGGATGCTGAACTAACAGTGAGGAGATGGGGTGGTGGAGGGATGCTGAACTGTCAGTGAGGAGATGGGGTGGTGGAGGGATGCTGAACTCACAGTGAGGAGATGGGGTGGTGGAGGGTTGCTGAACTCACAGTGAGGAGATGGGGTGGTGGAGGGATGCTGATCTCACAGTGAGGAGATGGGGTGGTGGAGGGATGCTGAACTCACAGTGATGAGATGGGGTGGTGGAGGGATGCTGAACTCACAGTGAGGAGATGGGGTGGTGGAGGGATGCTGATCTCACAGTGAGGAGATGGGGTGGTGGAGGGATGCTGAACTCACAGTGAGGAGATGGGGTGGTGGAGGGATGCTGAACTCACAGTGAGGAGATGGGGTGGTGGAGGGATGCTGAACTCACAGTGAGGAGATGGGGTGGTGGAGGGATGCTGAACTCACAGTGAGGAGATGGGGTGGTGGAGGGATGCTGAACTCACAGTGATGAGATGGGGTGGTGGAGGGATGCTGAACTCACAGTGAGGAGATGGGGTGGTGGAGGGATGCTGATCTCACAGTGAGGAGATGGGGTGGTGGAGGGATGCTGAACTCACAGTGAGGAGATGGGGTGGTGGAGGGATGCTGAACTCACAGTGAGGAGATGGGGTGGTGGAGGGATGCTGAACTCAGTGAGGAGATGGGGTGGTGGAGGGATGCTGAACTAACAGTGATGAGATGGGGTGGTGGAGGGATGCTGAACTCAGTGAGGAGATGGGGTGGTGGAGGGATGCTGAACTCAGTGAGGAGATGGGGTGGTGGAGGGATGCTGAACTCACAGTGATGAGATGGGGTGGTGGAGGGATGCTGAACTCACAGTGAGGAGATGGGGTGGTGGAGGGATGCTGAACTGTCAGTGAGGAGATGGGGTGGTGGAGGGATGCTGAACTGTCAGTGAGGAGATGGGGTGGTGGAGGGATGCTGAACTCACAGTGAGGAGATGGGGTGGTGGAGGGATGCTGAACTCACAGTGAGGAGATGGGGTGGTGGAGGGATGCTGAACTGTCAGTGAGGAGATGGGGTGGTGGAGGGATGCTGAACTCACAGTGAGGAGATAGGGTGGTGGAGGGATGCTGATCTCACAGTGAGGAGATAGGGTGGTGGAGGGATGCTGAACTCACAGTGAGGAGATGGGGTGGTGGAGGGATGCTGAACTCACAGTGAGGAGATGGGGTGGTGGAGGGATGCTGAACTCACAGTGAGGAGATGGGGTGGTGGAGGGATGCTGAACTCACAGTGATGAGATGGGGTGGTGGAGGGATGCTGAACTGTCAGTGAGGAGATGGGGTGGTGGAGGGATGCTGAACTCACAGTGAGGAGATAGGGTGGTGGAGGGATGCTGAACTCACAGTGAGGAGATGGGGTGGTGGAGGGATGCTGAACTGTCAGTGAGGAGATGGGGTGGTGGAGGGATGCTGAACTCACAGTGAGGAGATAGGGTGGTGGAGGGATGCTGAACTCACAGTGAGGAGATGGGGTGGTGGAGGGATGCTGAACTCACAGTGAGGAGATGGGGTGGTGGAGGGATGCTGAACTCACAGTGAGGAGATGGGGTGGTGGAGGGATGCTGAACTCACAGTGAGGAGATGGGGTGGTGGAGGGATGCTGAACTGTCAGTGAACAGAGGTAAGTCTGCAGTGTTATCTCGTTGATTGAGTTGATTAACTGAATGTGCTCCACTCGTGTTTAATAAGGTTTAATTATCTGAACGTGCTCCTCCCGAACTTTGTTAATAAATCATTAAATAAAAAGCACATGAAACAAATATGATTCCGAACCATTTAATTTATACAAAACCTGTTATCAGTATTTTTATATTTTTACTTAAATATTATTGCATATTAAATATTGCAATATTGCATATTAATTTAACTTTAATTAAGGTAAACACAAAAATAAGTCATCTGGACCAGCACTGATTATTCTTATTCCATGGCCACCTCTTCTGCTTTTTTTTAAAGCAAACTCATCAATAACGCACTAACCCACTATTTGGGATAATGAACAGTTTTGTTTTTGATAGACTAAATATAATCATCTTATGTATTGTATGAGAAATACCTTTAATATGAATATACACAAATCAGCTGCTAGTGGAAGTGATAGAAATAAACTACTGAGAGGAGGCGCCCCGACAAATCTCGCGAGAATCACTTGCTTTACGGCACAACGTCACACACATCAACACATGAAGAGCCTCTATGGAAGACACTAGCACGCATTTCAGACGTGAATCATGGCAGAGTCGACGAAGAAAACAAAGAGAGCGCGGTCGGAAGAGTGGAATAAGACGAGGATGATATCGGCGTGGCGTTTTCGAGATGGAGAGAGTTTCGCGATAAGCTTGGACTTGACAGAGACTCCGCTCTCACGTGTGTTTTAATAGACAGGTTAGCAAATATATATTATTTATGTTACACATACAGTTATATTGCACTTAAAAGCATTCACTTTAGCTGAAGACTATTTTAGCTCAGCTATCCAGTATATTATATTAAATCCAGTATATTATTAAATTATTAATGTTAGAATCTCTGCCTGTTTCTACTTGGTGACTGTTACAACCCCTTGGCTCAAGGAGCAGCAACATGAATGGGGAGTCCATACAACACAAATCAAATTTGAAATATTTAATATTTAATCAAGAAAACAGACATAACTACATTTAAAGTAAAAGACAAAATCTAAAGATACAAACAACAACATCAAGCCTTGGACTGGAGAGTGTGAGAAAGTCAGCATGTCCACCAAACAGCGAGACCAGCAAAGACCAAGCCCCAATCTTTTTCCAATGGTGAGAAAGCCAGCATCTTATAAGCAGCATGGTTAATCACCGTCAATTTTCCACACCTGCGTAGAAGCATTTAACCTGAAGACACAAAAAGTGTTACCCAGAGACACCTACTGGCAAAACAAAGCACCACAGCCCCTTGGATCATCACACCTCCCTCCCAAAGACAGAGGCCCTTATAAAAAGGTACTCTGTAAACATAATACATGAAACGACACATACAAAGAACAAACCATCACAGGATAAGATTTTTTCCAGACTTAAAATTCAAACAAAACTATTGGATCCACTTACCCTCTCTCCTTCACCACCTACCCCTTATCAACTCCACCTCTCAATGCTCTCAGGCACCTTGAGAACATAAATGAGGTGAAATAAAGGACAAGAACCAACAAAATTGTAATAGGTTACTCGTTCAATGGAGCTCATGACAAGGTATCCGCCATAAGATTATCTTTCTGCAATAATGCAGCTCCAGCACCCAGCCCACTCACGTCTACAGTACCTTTAAATGGAAAGGACGGTCCCAACAAGGTGCTATTAATACGGCAGCAAAACTCAGCAACAGTTTGGCATTATCAAAAGCATGTTGACAAATTGAGGACCATTCAAATTTCCATTTACCTTTTAACAAATCTGTTATAGGAGCAACCACTGTTGAGAAATTTTCACAAAATTTCCAATAGTACCCAATCATTCCTAAAATCTCACCAACTCTTTCTTTGTAGAAGGAACTGGGAACTTATCAATGGCATGGACTTTTGCCCGGACAGGACAGACTTTACCTTGTCCTACCACATTTCCCAAATAGACCACAGTGGCACATGCAAATTCACATTTCGCTAAATTTACAGTCAACTTTGCTGTCTCAAGACGAGTAAATAAAGTGTGCAATTTACAAAGATGTTCCTCCTCCTGAGCTAATTTCACCTCTTCCATTTTTTGTTGCATTCTAAAAGTTTCAAATTTGCGTTCTTGTTCTCGCTCTTTGCTTTTCAATTTCTGTAACACAAATTCTCTGTCTAATTCACGTTCTTTATTTTGTATCTTAAGGATTTCTAACTGTTGCTCATAGGTTAACCTGTTAGGATCTAACAACGCATGAGGTGTGGAAGTACCTTCAGGTATCACCTCTTCATCAGACTGAGTCTCCGAAGTCAAAACCAACATCTCTCTTAATTTCTCCTCTACAGCCCCTCGCAGAGGTTTTACCTTAGTAGGCTACTTTTCGCTAAAGCCAATTCAAACTCGAAATGTTCGGCTACTTTAAATAATTGCTCTTTTGAAAGATGCTCTAATTTTACCCATTGTAGGAGCAACAAAGAAATCCTGTAACAAATCCATTTTTACCTGACTTTGTTACTAAAAGGACATTTGAACAACAAAATATTCATACTCACCAAAGCCAACAGTTCACACTTCAACTGCCAGAAAGATTTGTTAAAGCCACCCCGTATCTAAATAATATACACACACTACTAATTATACTCAACCCTAGTCTTCGGCACGCCCACATGCAGCTCAACTGCTAACCAGTCTACCCGCGTCCGACGCACCAAAAACAAACTAAAATAACAAACTAAAATAACAAAAAGGCGTTAAGCGCTCTTCAGCCTAACACGGGGTTATTTTTGGCTTATGCAGTCTAAACCGCAACATCTGAGCAATTTAGTGCAACTATTGGACAATTCTAAATCTCGCTCTCTCCAGTCCTAAAACCACTAATCAAAACAAAAAATTCTTTCATATGGCACTCCCCAAAACTTATTTTACCCAACCAATAATTTTACCTAAAGAATAAACCAAACTGTAATTCTAAAGAATTACCCAAATCACAATTCTAATTAAAGAATCATCCAAATCACAACTCTAATTAAAGAATTGTCCAAATCATAATTCTAATTAAAGAATCATCCAAATCACAACTCTAATTAAAGAATTGTCCAAATCATAATTCTAATTAAAGAATCATCCAAATCACAACTCTAATTAAAGAATTGTCCAAACCATAATTCTAATTAAAGAATCATCCAAATCACAACTCTAATTAAAGAATTGTCCAAATCATAATTCTAATTAAAGAATCATCCAAATCACAACTCTAAAGAATTGTCCAAACCCTAAGCCAATTTAGTTAATCTCGAACAAGCCCCCATATGTTACAACCCCTTGGCTCAAGGAGCAGCAACATGAATGGGGAGTCCATACAACACATAATCAAATTTGTACAAATAAGTAGTTTAATTAGAAAACAGACATAACTACATTTAAAGTAAAGGAAAAGAATCTACAAACACAAAAACAACCACATCAAGCCTTGGACTGGAGAGTGTGAGAAAGTCAGCATGTCCACCAAACAGCGAGACCAGCAAAGACCAAGCCCCAATCTTTTTCCAATGGTGAGAAAGCCAGCATCTTATAAGCAGCATGGTTAATCACCGTCAATTTTCCACACCTGCGTAGAAGCATTTAACCTGAAGACACAAAAAGTGTTACCCAGAGACACCTACTGGCAAAACAAAGCACCACAGCCCCTTGGATCATCACAGTGACACAGATCCAGAACCAGGAGATCAGATGAACTCGATTGAACTCATTTACACTGATCCAGATTCAGATCAAGATTCAGATTCAGATTCAGATTCAAATTTAGATTTAGATTTAGATCAGATTCAGATCCAGATCCAGATTCAGATTCAGATCCAGATCCAGATTCAAATTTAGATTTAGATCAGATTCAGATTCAGATAAAATCCAGATCCAGATCCAGAAAAACACGAAGTTCATCATTGAAGAGATTCAATAAGAGATTCTAGAGAAGTAGAAGTAAGAGAACAAG
This sequence comes from Abramis brama, assembly GCF_963993115.1. Taxonomy (NCBI): domain Eukaryota; kingdom Metazoa; phylum Chordata; class Actinopteri; order Cypriniformes; family Leuciscidae; genus Abramis; species Abramis brama. The sequence continues at coordinate 121,445 of NC_139972.1, forward strand.
AAGAGAATTTCTTGATTAAATAAGGGGAGATCAAATTCAACGACAAATAAATGAAACTTCGTGTTGATGTTTGTTAAGTATCAGAGAGCGCTGTGATTGGCTGCTCGTGACACCAGCTCAACCAATGAGGAGCGTGTGTGACAGAAAACCACTGAGGAACAGGAAGCTGGAGTTCGACTTGACCTGAAGTGTGTGTCACTTCAAAGATACCCGTGACCAGAGGAACGAGAATGAATGAAACAATGAAATCTGACGTGATGGAGGAAGAGAAAAAGCGCTGCTGTCATTCAGAGTCTGAGTTTCATACCATCCGCTCTAACTCACAGTGACTCGAGACTCGGAGACGAGATGAAGAGCTTTCACATTCAGACTGTGTGTGTCTTTAACATCCGCTCAGAGAGAAACACACATGAGCTTTACGCTGTGAACTGAAGACGGTTCCTGTAGGGAATCAAACTGAAGTGATGTAAAGTAATTTAGCTTGAATGTTCCTCCTGTGTCTGTAACCATGGCAACATCACAGTATCCCATCATGTCCTTAATGAGTCTCGTGTTCCTGTAGAAACATGGAAACACTCTTAACCAGGATCAGTAAAACTGACGGGTGTAATCCTCAAACTATGGCGTCCCTTCACATCTGATCTCTGACCCCTGACCCCAAACTCAACACACACATCTTCAGAGGATTTATGCTAATGAGCCGCTCGTTTCCATTGTACTGAGGAGCTGAAACCTTCACATGCAAACACACACTCAGTCACTGGAAAGGGTTCAGACATTCATTTAAACCAGATCCACTCATTTAAACATCTCTGAATTCCTATTAACATACTTTTAAAGTCTCTGACTCGCTGTGGTCATTAAAAACTTAACCCTTGGCCTCTGTCCATCATGGCCTCCTAATCATCCCCATATACTGATTGGCTTCATCACTTGTCTCCTCTCCACTAATAAGCTGGAGTGTGTGTGTGTGTGTGTGTGTGTGTGCGTGTGTGTGTGTGTGTGTGTGTGTGTGTGTGTGTGTGTGTGAATGATAAATCAGGTTTGAGATTTGTGCTGGCTACTGTATACAGGCCACCAGGGCACCATACAGACTTTATCAAAGAATTTGCTGACTTTCTATCAGAGTTAGTACTGGCTAAAGTCCTAATTGTTGGTGATTTTAATATACATATAGATAATGAAAAAGATGCATTGGGATTGGCATTTAAAGACATTGTAAACTCTATTGGAGTTAGACAACACGTGTCAGGACCTACTCATTGTCGTAATCATACTCTAGATCTAATATTATCACATGGAATAGATGTTGATGCCGTTGAAATTCTGCAGCAGAGCGATGACATCTCAGATCATTATCTAGTCTCGTGTAAACTTCATTTAGCCAAGGCTGCAAAGCCGACTCCATGTTACAAATATGTTAGACCTATCACTTCTGCCACTAAAGATTGCTTTATCAATAATCTTCCTGATCAGTTTCATCATCTCAGCATCCCAGATAGCTTAGAAGAACTAGATATTGCGACAGAAACTTTTAACTCTCTCTTTTCCAGCACTTTAGACACAGTTGCTCCTTTGTGCTTAAAGAAGAATAAAGAAAATAGTCCAACGCCGTGGTACAGCGAGCACACTCGGGCCCTTAAGAGAGCAGCCAGAGAGATGGAGCGCAACTGGAAGAAAACAAAACTAGAGGTATTTCGCATTTCATGGAAAGAGAGCTCGATTGCATACAGAGAGGCTTTAAAAGCTGATAGATCTGCTTATTTTTCAAACCTATTAGAAGAAAATAAACATAATCCTAGGTATTTATTTGAAACAGAGGCTAAACTAACGAAAAATAAAGCTTCAAGCCCAGAAGTTTCCAAGCAACACAGCAGTAATGACTTTATGAACTTCTTCACTTATAAGATTGATAATATCAGGGAGAAAATTATAACTATGCAACCGTCTACTACAGTATCGCATTAGGCAGTGCATTGTAGTCTCCCGGAGGAAAAATTGTATTCATTCGTTGCTATAGAAGAGGAAGAATTTACTAAACTCATTAAATCATCTAAACCGACAACATGTATGCTAGACCCTATACCGACTAAGCTACTGAAAGAGATGCTCCCAGAGGTCATAGATCCTCTTCTTAATATCATTAATTCATCTTTGTCATTAGGATACGTACCAAAAAACTTTTAAGCTGGCTATGATTAAACTTGATCCTACAGAATTAGTCAATTACAGGCCGATCTCGAATCTACCTTTTCTGTCAAAGATACTAGAAAAGGCAGTATCTTCATAACTATGTTCCTTTTTAGAAAGAAATGATATCTGGAGGATTTCCAGTCAGGATTTAGACCAGTGGTTCTCAACCCGCGGCCCGCGGGCCGCATGCGGCCCATCACAAATGCTGATGCGGCCCATGCTGACCACGTAAGAAAAAAAAAGAAAAAAAAGAAAAAAAAATATTAATAACTTATAGCTTTACAATTCATATTTCATTATTGTTTTTTTAAATGTATTAAACCAATAAAAGTTTGAACAATATTTATTTTTTTGTAAAATAATTTTGGTGATCATGTGGTTTCAGATATGCGCAGTACTGACGCAACTATGAACTGACAATTACACAGTTAACGCACACAATTACAAGCGCGCGCTCTGGCAGATTTAAAACTCATCAATTAACGATCAAAATGGACAAATTTGTTATTAGAGGAGAAAAAAGATGCGAGGAAAATACTGATAAAGGAACACATGCAAACAAGAAGAGTCGTAGCATCAGCAGTGAAGGTAGGAAAGTGCTTGAAGAATGGAAGAATCAGTTTGCTGTCAACGAGCGAGATGGACAGCCTTTCTGCTTGCTCTGTAATAAAATACTGGGCGTATGCAAAACTTACAATCTCAAAAGGCATTTCGATACCACCCATGCAACTTTTGACTCGAATTATCCACCTGGATCTCAGGAAAGAGCTTTCAAGATAACTAGTCTTGAAAAAAATGCCATTGTTGAACAGAATACAATGCGAGCTAGCTTAAAAATGTCTCAGGCCGTGACATTAGCAACGTTCAAAATTTCCTGGCTCCTTGCCAAACACGGCAAACCATTCAGTGATGGAGAGCTAGTTAAGAACTGTTTTCTGGAATCACAATGTCTGTTTGATGATCTGAGCAACAAGAGCGAGATAATTCGCAGGATAAAAAGTTTACAGCTCAGCAATGACACAGTTACTCGTCGAATTTCTGAAATGTCGGAGAATTTGACTGAACAACTAAAAACTAAGCTAGCCACTGCTTCAGCACTCAGTTTGGCTGCGGATGAATCGACAGACATCGGAGATGTTGCTCAGCTTTGCATTTGGGTAAGATGTGTGAATTCAGAGACTTTTGAGGTTACAGAAGATTTATTGGCATTGAAATCGCTACATGAACGAACAAGGGGCGAGGACATTTATAGAGCACTTAGTGAAGCATGCAAAGACATGAACGTACCGGAATCCTCAGTTGTCTCCATCACTACTGACGGTGCGCCCTCAATGACGGGAAAACACAAGGGTCTCGTAGCTGA